>NC_054705.1:39537454-39574954 GCF_016097555.1 Gigantopelta aegis | reverse complement strand
GTACATATATGAACCAATAAAACCATACGTGTTTTATCGTCTTCGTCACATTCAAAAGAAATAAAACGACACGTATTTATCTTCTATGTCACATTAAAAAGAAATAAAACGACACGTATTTGATCCTCTATGTCACATTCAAAGAAGTTTACCTTTCAAGATAGGGGACTAGATCGAGAGAGAGAGACTATCGAGAGAGAGACTGTGTAGATAGTTTGAAGATCAGAGAGAGAGAGAGAGAGAGAGAGAGAGAGAGAGAGAGAGAGATAGAAGAGAGAGAGAGAGATCAGAGAGAGAGAAGTATTAGATCCTTCTGACTTCAGACCTCAAGAAGCAATAACCGTTGACAGAATGTATGAAGTACATATATGAACCAATAAAACCATACGTGTTTTATCGTCTTCGTCACATTCAAAAGAAATAAAACGACACGTATTTATCTTCTATGTCATATAGATATACAGAGATACACAGTGAAAAAAGAGAGAGAGAGAGAGACACAGAGAGAGAGAGAGAGAGAGAGAGAGACAGAGAGAGGGAGGAAGAGAGATAGAGAGACAGAGCGAGAGAGATAGGGACACAGAGAAAGAGAGGGCGGGGGGGGGGGGGGGAGAAAGAATCTCACTTCCGCCACATAGACTTCTCGTACCGGTAAAGAAGCAAGGAATATTTTAAATGTAGACGGGCACATATACCACAGTTTTCAGCAATCGTGGATGAGTACTCGACTGAACAGCTAGCTTGTCCAGGAATCAATATGTCGGCACGTCAGTTTGACACGTAATCAATACACCGGTGTATTTCCGTAAAAAACAAAACTCCTCAATTGCTGTTGGAGTGTAGATTCCTCTGTCCTCGGACCTACCCTACTCTGCCCTACCTTGCCCTACCCTGCCTTGCTCTCCCCTCTCCTACCCTGCTCTGGCCTAACCTGCCTTGCTCTGCCCTACCCTGTCTTGCTCTCCCCTCTCCTACCCTGCTCTGCCCTAATCTGCCTTGCTCTGCCGTACCCTGCCTTGTTCTGCCCAGCCCTACTTTACTCTTCCCTACCCTACCGTGCTCTGCTCTACCCTATCTCGTCCTTGGTGTACCCTACTCTGCCTTGCTCTGCCCTACCCTTTCTTGATCCACCCTACCGTGCTCTGTTCTACCATTCCCTGCTCTTCCCTAAATGTAATCCCAGCTTAGCTTAATAATATATAATCTAACACTTAAACTGTACCTTTCAACCGAACAGGTTCCCTCTCCCCTATTGGAGTACCTTATCCCCTGCCCCTCCCAGGAAATAAAACAAAAATCGGGTCCGTCTATAAATATAAGCAGAGTGGAACCACGCGCATTAAAAAAAAAGTGTGTTTTGTTTAACGATACCATTAGAGCACATTGATTTATTAATCATCGGTTACTGGATGTTAAACATTTAGGAATTTTAACATACTAGTAATAGTCTTAGAGAGGAACCCGCTACATCTACGTGCATTTAGACTTATATAAAGCTAGATGTATATATATATATATATATATATATATATATATATATATATATATATACATATATATATATATATATCCATACATATATATATATATATATATATCCATACATATATATATATATATCCATACATATATATATACATATATATATATATATATATCCATATATATATACATCCATACATATATATATATATCCATACATATATATATATATATATATATATATATATATATATATATATATATATATATACACACACACACGTGAGCACGAACATAAATTGAAATGAAATGAAAAGGGACATTTAGACTAGGCCTATATAAAGCTACTGTGTAAAGGAATCAACATACCCACTGTCAGGTTTTGACAGACGCGAACAACCGTTTGTATTTCACTACACTACACAACACTACACTACACTACACTACACTACACAACACTACACTACACTACACTACACTACTGTACGGTATACTACACTACACTACATCTCACCTCTTGTTGGAGTAAGAAAACATCACACCTGACGTTTGTTGCCGCTCCATCGTGTAATCCTCACAAACAAACTAACACCACAGTCTCCACTCATAAACAAAATTAAGACCGCAATAAAACACACACACACTTCACAATGAACGTTCTGACGATCTACCACAGTCCGGCCAGACCGTAACGAACACACAGCTATTGAGAAAGTTGTCTGTCCCCAAGGTAAACAGTCACAATCAGCCAATAGCGACGGGTCGAAACCCGTCTAGGATCTCAACAACAGTTGTCTCCTCTGGGAAGGATTACAGCTTTTAGTAGAAAATGGCTTGCTATATAGAATGAATGTATTAATGAATGGATTAATGGATGGATGAAATGGATGAATGAATGAATGAATGAATGAATGAATGAATGAATGAATGAATGAATGAATGAATGAATGGATGGATGGATAGATGAATGAATGGATAGATGAATGAATGAATGAATGAATGAATGAATGGATGGATGGATAGATGGATGGATGGATGGATGGATGGATGGATGGATGGATGGATGGATGGATGGATGGATGGATGGATGAATGTTTAATGACACCCCATCAGGATTGCTATAATATAAAGTATACTCACTTTTCAATGTTAATGTGCTGAGAAGGCTGAGAATGCCATATTTGAACCACACTGAAAAATTCAACCCCCCAGCCCCGTCTCCCAGGCAATCACACCAGGGTCGTAGCTAGGATTTATGTGTGTGTGTATTGTTTTTTTGTTTGTTTGTTTGGCTTTCTTTTTTTTCTTTTTTTTGGGGGGGGGGGGGGGGGAGGCAGCTGACTTCTTTGAATGAACGAGCATGGAAGGCGCAAGACATTAGGGGTTCATGGGGCATGCCCCACCCCCCACCCCCCACCCCGCCGGAAATTTTGAAATCTAGAGGCTCTGAAATACCATTTTGCAGCCATTTCAGGGGACCGGCCTCGGTGGCGTCGTGGCAGGCCATCGGTCTACAGGCTGGTAGGTACTGGGTTCGGATCCCAGTCGAGGCATGGGATTTTTAATCCAGATACCGACTCCAAACCCTGAGTGAGTGCTCCGCAAGGCTCGATGAGTAGGTGTAAACCACTTGCACCGACCAGTGATCCATAACTGGTTCAACAAAGGCCATGGTTTGTGCTATCCTGCCTGTGGGAAGCGCAAATAAAAGATCCCTTGCTGCCAATCGGAAGAGTAGCCCATGTAGTGGCGACAGCGGGTTTCCTCTCAAAATCTGTGTGGTCCTTAACCATATGTCTTACGCCATATAACCGTAAATAAAATGTGTTGAGTGCGTCGTTAAATAAAACACTTCTTCTTCTTTCTTTCCATTTCAGGGAGGTTACATACTTAAAACGTCAATATCATTATTATTATTATTATTATTATTATATTTTTTTAATTATTATTATAATTTATATTTTAGCTACGGCCCAGCGCACTGACAGTGCCATTCCCCACCCCAGGGTATAGTGATTTTCTCTGTGTATATTTGGTTTAAATAACGTTGTATTTAGTGGGCGCTGGGAATAAATAAAATGAACTGACTTGGTGTCACTCGTATGTGCATTCATAAAATTTAATGGTCATCTCAATGCTTGTTTATGAAAGAAATAATTACAATCTAATCGAATTGTTTTTACAAAGTGTAATTGATAAAGGCTAAAAAAATACTAAAAAAAAACAGTTTTAGAAATAAAATTAATAAACGATTTAATGAAATAATTTCAGAGGTGTAACAATAAACCTCGTCCCACTTATAAATTTTGAGAAACGAAATAAGTACGAAATCTTACGAAATAATAATTTAAAAATTAATAAAGTAAGATGAATATACCTAGGTTTAACCACCACACAGCCCCATAAAAAAGACAAAAAAGGACCCCCCCCCCCCCCCCCCCCCCCCCGCCAAACAAACAAACACCTCACACAAAAAACCAACAACCAAACAACACCCCACAAAAATAATACAAAAAAACCCCAAAAAACTAACGAAAGTGTTAGTCTGGAAACTGCGGGTGATTCAGTGCCTAAGGTTCGAGTCGCAGCAACGGTATCCGAAAGTTTGAGATGCCAAAAAGAATTGTATCCCCTGTGCTAGTCAAATCGACATACACACAATACATACATACAAATATGTTCTACTATGTTTACAATATTAGTCTAGTGCACCTCTTGTATGCTTATATTGATGTACATGTACTTATCTTTATTTGACACCCAATAGCCGATGTCTATTTTTGTGCTGGGATGTCGTTAAACATTCATTCATTCATTCATTCATTCGATTGCATGCTTCGCTTCAAAATTCTAATTATGTATAGTTTATATATTCTGTAGCTCGGGCCATTTATGAGATACGCAAAAACAAATTCAGATAACCTATTTCGTTTTTACGTAAACCCGTCTCTCAAGTTTCAGAGGTCTCCAAGCTCATGTATATGTGCGCGAGTTCTTGACCTGGTCCAAATATGTGTTCTGTATGTTTGAAACTCAACCCGGTATTTGTAGTTTGTATGTAATGGCTCAAATGATATTTTTGTAATGTTTTGTTTTATGTCATGTATTTTAAATTTGTACAGTATGTAACGTCATCATCTTGTGGAGAGGCATTTATATAGCCTGTTTGCCGATCCAGTTCATTTATTGGAATAAATATTGTTACCCCCCAAACTCCCCCCACCCCCCAAACAAACACCCCCCCCCACACACACACACAAAACAACAACAACATACACACACACGGTTACTAAGCAACGAGTCCCAGCAACGGCATGAGAAACTATTTGTGAGGCTAAACATATTTTGATCCCCTGCATTTTTATCTTCGTATGTACTAGTGGAACCCGATATACATACAATATATAGATACACACACACACACACACACACACACACACACACAAACAGACAGACACAGACACATACACACACACACAGACATACACATACACACATACACACAGAGACCCCCCCCCCCACACACACACAGACGCTCTCTCTCACACACACACACACACACACACTCTCTTTCTCTCTCTCTCACACACACACACACACACACACACACACACATACAAACACACACATACAAACACACATACACACACACAGACACATATACACACAGACACACATACACAACAACAATAAGGATGGCTGGTTGAGTGGGTGGATAAACTACAGAGATAGAGGATATTTCATGTTTTTTGTCAAATATGATTTATATCTCATTGAGTGAAGTTTGCAATCATATCTCACGAGTCGTGCTTGCGCAACGAGTGTGATATGATTGCAAACTTCACGACACGAGATATAAATCATGTTTGACAAAAAAACATGAAATTTTCTATTTATTACATAACTTTTGGCAATTCACCTTTATTTTTAAAATGTCAGCAGCAAAATAGTTCCGGCTTTCTTACAGTGAAGATAACACTTTTTACAGTGACAATAACACATTTTAGAGTGAAATAGTGAAATTTTCACTCCAAAATGTCTTATCGTCACTGAGTGACTAATAACACTTTTATTTCACTGATATTTTGAGATATTTCACTAAATGTTATATAATAAAATATATTATCACATGGACAAAATTACCAAGTTATAAATAAATACTAGTAAATAAATAATAAAAAAAACAAATAAATAAATAAATAAACAAAATAAATAAATAAATAAGTCTACAAATAAATGTGTAAACGACTTACCTAACACGTTTTGTGTTGCTATGTCTTAACATGACGAAACAAACGTAAGAAATGAAAAGTTGTTTAATTTAAAGTTAGCGACATCCCAACCGTGCCGCTCTTTGCCGTGTTTCAGGCGCCTTGGCTATCTTAGCCTCATCTCATTATTAACGCATAACCTCGCCATAGTTACACATAAATAATGTATCCGAAGACACAATTAAGCATCCGGATCAGATAAAACCCGGAGCTGTGGTCGGCGCGTGCTACTGGCGCGTGCTACGATCGTCTGCTCGTACCGTGAAGTGAATCAATCGACTCTGGGCGCGAGCTGTAATTATATCTCGATGAAAGACACAACAAGTCCGGTTTATTAATATCTGTCGGTGGTGATGATGATGATGATGATGATGGTGGTGATGGTGATGATGATGGTGATGATGATGATGATGATGATGAAGAAGATGATGATGGTGATGATGATTGTGGTGATGATGATGATGGTGATAATGATGATGGTGATGGTGATGATGATGATGATGATGGTGGTGGTGACGATGGTGATGTTTTGTCATCAGATGATGATGGTGGTTATGGTGGTTATGGTGGTTATGGTGATGATGATGATGATGGTGGTGGTGATTGTGATGATGGTGATGCTAGTGATGATGATGATGACGGTGATGATGATGATGATGATGACGGTGGTGATTGTGATGATTGTGATGCTAGTAATGATGATGATGACGGTGGTGATGATGATGATGACGACGGTGGTGATTGTGATGATGATGGTGATGGTAGTGATGATGATGATGGTGATGGTAGTGATGATGATGATGATGATGATGATGGTGGTGATGATGATGGTGGTTATGATGATGATGATGATGGTGATGCTAATGGTGATAATGATGATGGCGGTGATGGTGATGATGGTGATGCTAGTGATGATGATGGTGGTGGTGGTGATGATTGTGATGATGGTGGTGGTGATGATGATGATGGTGGTGATGGTAGTAATGATGATGATGGTGGTAGTGGTGGTGATGATGCTAATGATGATGGTGATGATGATGATGATAACTGTGGTGGTGATGATGATGGTGGTGATGTTTATGATGATGATAATGATATACGCCAGTGATGATGATGATGATGCTGCTGCTAATGAAAATGGTGGTGGTGATGATGATCTTTTGATTATGAATGTTTGTTTTGTTTAACGACACCACTAGAGCATATTGATTAATTAATTATCAGGCATTGGATGTCAAACATTTGAACATAAAACAGCCTGGAAAACGGGTCTCCGTGCATTTTTATTTCAACCGTCGGTGGGCCCTTTGTGTTACTTCTCGTTCCAGCCAGTGCACCACAACTGATACCGGTATATCAAAAGCCGTGGTATGTGCTAGCGTGTCTATGAGATGGTGCATATAAAAGATCGCTATCTACTAATGAAAACATGTAGCGGGTTTCCTCTCTAAGACTGTATGTCAAAGTTACCAAATGTTTGACATCCAATTGCCGATGATTAATACATAAATATTATCTAGTGGTGTTGTTAAACAAAACAATTTGTTTATATCATTTTTAATAGTAAACATTAACATGATCGGAAATAGGAATTGATTTGCCCGATGAAACCTTAACCGCTACACCACCGAGGCTATTGATTTCCTCCACTATTTCCACGAGCACCGTCTCTTGTGACTCAACGTGAAAGGCTGACGTGATTTGAACACGGTTCATACATTATTTGATGTCATGCAGTCAATCCCGTGGATATTACAAGCAGTACTTAAAGGTGAACTCGACTTCAATGCGCTATTGAATGTTTAACTGCTTGATCCATTACAGTGTGTGCCGTATCGCCATTCAGTGGTGAAATATTTGCATAAATAAACATAACTTGTCGTCATGGTCTGAGCGGATTTAGATACATAACGATAACACGTGTGTGGGAACTCAATATCCGAATATAATCTTGCAGTTCAGCATGGCGGCACGTTTCCAGTGTCGATGGGAAGATTGTGTAATTAATACGCCACATATGAGATTAATGTCTCACCACAGTAAACGAGCTCAAAACATCGCAATTTGGCGAACACTTTAAATCTTGAATCTAGACTTTGAACACTTGATCGAGTAGTTACAACAAATCGCCAAGTTAAGGAAGACAAATCACCATTTTATATGTGTGGGCTGAAATCTCCGCCATACTTAAAGATACAATCTCGCGTCACCATATTTTAACATCAGTTACTGATGAAAACAACTAATACTAATAGGGTCATTAAACACAGATGAGTTGCACAAAGACAGACAACTTGTCAACAACACCTGACATGCATAATTTTATAGAGTGTTTGCATCAAATGAACGTGTCCAATTATGTCAGACATCATCTAAAGATCCTCTGACATATATTTTTTTCTAATTAAAAAATTAAATTAAATTATTTTCTTAAAACATTTTTATGGGCACATAGTTAAAAATATAATCCTTACGTTTCAAAGCAAAAGTTATTAACTAAGTTTGAGTTAAATCCGATGTTGTATAACGTCGACATTGCACTATTAATATTGTTAATAATAATAATAATAATAAATGTTACACCTTTAATGGTGCTGGTCTCTTCCCAATAGTACAGGCTGGTAGGTACTGGGTTCGGATCCCAGTCGAGGCATGGGATTTTTAATCCAGATACTGACTCCAAACCCTGGGTGAGTGCTCCGCCAAAGCTCAATGGGTAGGTGTAAACCACTTGCACCGACCAGTGATCCATAACTGGTTCAACAAAGGCCATGGTTTGTGCTATCCTGCCTGTGGGAAGCGCAAATAAAAGATCCCTTGCTCCTAATAGGAAGAGTAGCTCATGTAGTGGCGACAGAGGGTTTCCTCTCAAAATCTGTGTGGTCCTTAACCATATGTCTGACGTCATATAACCGTAAGTAAAATGTGTTGAGTGCGTCGTTAAATAAAACATTTCTTTCTTTCTTTTTTCTTCCCAATAGTTAAACAATAAATATACCTGACATTGCAACTTTAATATTCCTGGCCTCTTCCCAATAGTTAAACAATAAATATACCTGACATTGCACCTTTAATTTACCTAGTCTCTTCCCAATAGTTAAATAATAAATATACCTGACATTGCACCTATAATGTTACTGGTCTCTTCCCAATAGTTAAACAATATATATACCTGACATTGCACCTTTCATTTTCCTAGTCTCTTCCCAATAGTTAAACAATAAATATATCTGACATTGCACCTTTAATTTTCCTAGTCTCTTCCCAATAGTCGAATAATAAATGTACTTGAAATTTCACCTGTAATATTCCTGGTCTCTTCCCAATAATTAAATAATAAATATACTTGACATTGCAACTGTAATATTCCGGGTCTCTTCCCAATAGTTAAACAATAAATATACCTGGCATTGCACCTTTAATGTTACTGGTGTATTCCCAAATGTTCATAAGAATATACACGACACTGCAGCTTTCACATAACAATGCTTGTTCTCTCTCTCTCTCTCTCTCTCTCTCTCTCTCTCTCTCTCTCTCTCTCTCTCTCTCTCTCTCTCTCTCTCTTCTCTCTCCCTCTTTCTCACTGTGTATCTGTATATCTATATAATTCTCTCTCTCTCTCTCTCTCTCTCTCTCTCTCTCTCTCTCTCTCTCTCTCTCTCTCTCTCTCTCTCTCTCTCTCTCTCTCTCTCTCTCTCTCTCTCTCTCTCTCTCTCTCTGTCTCTGGTGTAACAAAGGCTGTGATATTTTATATCCTGTCTGTGGGGTGGTGCATATAAAAGATCCCTTGCTGCTAATCAAAAAGAGTTGCCCATGAAGTGAAGCCAGCGGGTTTCCTCTCTCAGTATCTGTGTGGTCCTTAACCATATGCCTGACGCCATATAACCGTAAATAAAATGTGTTGAGTGCGTCGTTAAATAAAACATTTCCTTCCTTTCCTCGAATATATATATATCTTCGTTCTGCCTGTCTTTTTTCTTCCTTGATTACTTAAAACAAAATTGTTGGTGTTACGTGGGTTGATTTTTACAGATTTTGTCACGGTCGACTGGTCAAAACTGACTACTGAGATAAAGTGTTACAAACGTTATAAAGGATCCCGTTGTTCCTCTGTTGTGCCTCGTTGTCAAGTCTCGTGTCGCTGGCAGTCTAGTCAGGCGTGTCAGTTGGAAGATAATATTTTATACATGATTCTTTTTAAACAATGGAGTGTCGGAGATTTACAAACCGGAGTCGAAATGCATGCATGCACCAACACGGACTAGGAGAATAATTGATGACGTGTACATGACTTTGACAAAACCAAATCTAATATACCTCATAGCGTTACATTGATTGTGGTTATTTTTGTTATTATATTTTAATTTTGTTAACCCGCTGTTTTTCTTAACAGAGCGGTAGGAACTATCGAGTGTAGGCGTATGTGGATGTGGGTGGAGTATTAAAACTTATATATAGACACACGCACGTACACGTGCACGCACGCACATAATCATAGTAACAGATAAAGAATACATTTTTAATTAACGAAATCTGAGCACATTTTAAATCACGAGTATTTGGTGTATAAGATAACATTTGTTGATTGATTGCTTGCTTGATCGATTGAGAGAGAGAGAGAGAGAGAGAGAGAGAGAGAGAGAGAGAGAGAGAGAGAGAGAGAGAGAGAGAGAGAGAGAGAGAGAGAGAGAGAGAGGGGGGGGGGAAGGAGGTATCTAGAGAAAGGGATGAAGAGAGGGAGATGGTAGAGACGGAAAGAAAGAAATGTTTTATTTATTTAGTACGAGAAATAGCCCAATGGGTCCACCGACGGGGTACGATCCTGGACCGACCGCGCATCAAGCGAACGCTTTTGGTAAAGACGGAAACAGACAGGCAGAGAGAGACAGGGACATAGTCAGGGAGACAGATATACAGACACAAAGAGAGACATACAGTAATGCCGCTTCCGCCAGATACGTACACTACTTCTTCCGATAAAGCAACAAGCTACATTTTTACAAGCATTTGTTTTCACATACAGGGCAGTACATACCACGACCTTTATGTACCGGCCGCGCGGTACTGTCTGGGACTGGTAACAAGTCTATCTTGGGCGATCGATATATGAAATTGAGCGTTCAATCTTGTTAAAACTGTGACGTACCTTTTCGAAGATGCTAGCATGTAGCTAGCGACCATTCCGCTCGACATGACGAATCCGCTTTTTCCCTTTTCTTTTTTTTAATAAAAAAAATAAAAAAATAAACGAGAGCTTAACACTGGGAACTAAAATCCCAAACTTATAGAGTGTGTATCTGTATCAGTTGTTCAACGCATTTCCTTGTCCCAGGTCCAGTTCGCAGCACACTAACACGAGTCTGCCAGTGAGGTGCGATTCTTCAATTGTTTCCACCCGTTGCGAGGGAATTTGATCCACGGAAGAATAAAAAAAGAAATATAGTGATCACGTGGTCTTATTAGCTAAGAGGCGTAAAAGCTTAGATTAGGCATTGTACGACTCACAATTATGAAACGCCATTAATTACCAAGAGGTAAGCAGGGTACTGGTGGGGGGGGGGGGGGGGGGTCGGGTCGATTACAGGGTGGGAGGGATTAATCCTATTCATACGTTGACAGCCGGTGTGTCGTAGTGGGCCGGCCAGGTTAGTAACATATATCGGGTGGAGTTGACTTTGTCCACAGGTAGCAACCACAATGCGAGTAGGGTAATTATATAGTTATATAACTTTGACACATGTATATATACATGACATGACACTATATCTATCTATCTTTGTGTGTGTGTGTGTGTGTGTGTGTGTGTGTATGTATTGATGTATGAATATCTATATATTGTATGTATGTCGAGGTTGACTGTTACATACATATATATTAACGCACTGGCGCAGGTGATAATGAAATCCTTTCTGGCCTCACAATTTGCCCCATGCCGTTGCTGGGACTCGAACTTGTGGTACCGAATCGCCCGCAAATTGCAGACTAACCACGATGCGCTCTGAGCTATTGAGGCATCCATGTATGTATGTATGTATGTATGTATGCGTGTGTGTGTGTGTCTGTATGTATGTATGTCTGCATGTATGTATGTATGTATGTATGTCTGTCTGTGTGTGTGTGTGTGTGTGTGTGTGTGTGTTAGTGTGTGTGTTAGTGTGTTTGTGTGTGTGTGTGTGTGTTTATATATATATATATATATATATATATATATATATATATCTGTGTGTATGTACGCACGTGCGTGCGTTTGCACATCGCACATCCTTTCGTACACGTGTTTTTTTGTAATACCCAAAATACATTTTTCAAAATTCTAAAAACGCATGTTTGTATGAGAAGTAATGGTTGTTGGAACAAACGCTAGATATCATGATTTCCACGTTTAAACATCCCACATTTTAATCTTCTCTCTGCTGTAACCGTATCCAAATGTGTGTTGCAGGTTTGTAGATTAACTAAACTTAGTGTCCATTTTCAGCGGCTGAAGAAACAAGGGTTGGAGCCTTTAATGTTTAAAAGACACTTTGTTACGTTTTCCAACCGTAATTGAAGCATGTCGCTTTGCTCCGTTAGTCGTGTCGTATAATATTGTTATAGTTTTGTTTTGTGTCGCGTATTGCAGTTCGGCGTCATGTATGTTTGCTACACAACGCGTGTAACACAATAATTATTCTAACGGTTCAATGGACAAAGAGGCATTGTTCAACCAGGTAAAATGTGACTCGCGATATGTATATACCAGCAATCCACAAACACCAGGGTCGCATCTAGCACAAAATAGCGGGTTGGTGTTGGTGGTGTGTGTGTGTGTGTTTGACGTATAACTTTCTGAACTTTGTGCTATAATTTACTTAAGATTTAGTATATGTTTTTCCCCCATATTTCGAATGGTTTTGTTGTGACATTAATAAAGTTGGGATTTTAATAAAATATTGTATTTTTTTTTGTATTTATTATTATTATTATTATTTTATTTTATTTTATTTTATTTTATTTTATTTTATTTTATTTTATTTTATTTTTTATTATTATTATTATTATTATATATATATATATATTTTTTTTTTTTTTTTTTTTTTCATTATTATTATTATTATTATTATTTTTGTGTGAGGCCGAAACATCCACCCTGTCAATATCTTCTCTAACTAGACACAAGTGACATTCATGCATTCTTCATCTGCTGTAATCTATATGTAATATGATGGGGCGGGTGGGGTAAGGTGGAGGTGAGTGGAGATGGGGGTTATTGCACAGTCAGAACACCACGACGAGTAGCCAAATGATCGTGGAGCCCAGCTATTACCAATCTGATTAAAATTAGCTCTACTGGTCTACCAGTAGATCTAACAGCATTGTGTGGACTCCCATGTTCAGGTGACATTTCATCTATACATAACAATTTAAATATCGACAAATTACACTTCGCCTTTTATAGCGTTATTCGGGAGCATACAAATTCTAAAAATATCGGGCGAGACTATTTATTTCGTATACCCTCGGCATAATCCCGAATGTTTTTAAATTCTTTTTAAATCACTGGCATGATTTTGCAAGTAAAATTGTGATTGGCCGAATGAAAGGCCATTTGGACATGAGGTCCAAAGGGGTGCTGTTAGATCCACAGGTAATTGTAATTAACCAGTGGAGCTAATTTTAATTATATTGAGCTATTACACACTTTCTATATTACGCTGTGTATGCCAGCCATTAACAGATACACTAGTAGCCATTAGATCGTGAAGCCCAGCTATGACACACTTTCTATATTAATTTGTGTATGCCAGACTCTTGATTGTGGCGCCGAGTTATTAAACACTCTATATTGCGCTGTGTACGCCAGCCATTAGATTGTGGACTGTGTATGCCAGCCACTAGACTGTGGCGCCGAACTATTACACACTTTCTATATTAAGCTGTGTATGCCAGCCATTAGACTGTGCAGCTTTAGCTATTACACACTTTCTGTCCCAAGCCCAACCGTTGACCCTACAGGAGATTTGGCTTGAAATGGACGTGCCTGACCTTTGATAGGATATAGGCACGTACACACAGGTTAAGTTACGGATTACACACTAATTGGTAAATGTAATAGCTGGGCTCCAACTGGAGGCTACGTCCCAATAATTTAATTCGTACGAAAAATATCTATATTAGGAAATACCATGAAGTTTGAGCTGATGTAAACACCAGGGCGATCATTCATTCATTCGTCCATTCATTTATTCATTCATTCATTCATTCATTCATTCATTCATTCATTCATTCACGCATGCATGCATTCATTCATTTATTCATTCATTCATTTCAACTTATTTTCGTGCTTATATCCAACAAAGGTTCAAGCACACTGCCATGGGCACACACACACACACACACACACACACACACACACACACACACGGCTATATGGGCTGTCTGTCCAGGGGCAGTGTGTTAGTTGTTGGTGGTTAGTGAGAGAGAAGAGGGTGTATTGGTCTTACACTTTCCCATCGAGTCGTTAAAACGGATACCAGACGTTTCGCCCCCAGATCTGTTCGCCTCCAGTCATTTTGCCCCCAAATAGGATGTCAGTTCGCGAACTGACTGGGGGTAAACTGCCCTGGGGGCGAAACGTCATGGATTCATTGTGTTTAGCCTTCTACATCAATGCATTATTTGCAATCGTGCAGTTATGGATTCTTTAAAACTCGCTGTGGGTGGGAACTGGTGTACCCAGTACGTATCAGCCTTATGTTCGATGGCTTAACTACGACACCACCGAGGCTGGTTATTATGATACCCCACCCACCGCCCTTAAAAAGAACCTCCCTTGTATTATAATGTCTGATTACGAGAGTGGTGTTAAAAGATCATTCAGACTTTAGACTTAGGGTTTTTTGTGTGTGTTTGTGAATCGGCATAGCGCCATTCTCGCGGTATGCGTCTGCTCGAGTTTCAACCAGTCGATAATTATAATCGACTTTACTAACTGTTACAAACACCGGGCATTGACATATCGGTTCAGGTTCCCACACAGCAAATGGATTTCCATTGCCTATATTGTTAAAGCAAAACGAACCCCCCACCCCCCAAAAAAACAAACATAACTCAGTTAAAGTTTGTTTTGTTTAAGAACACCACTAGAGCACATATTCTTTAGATCCGTATGTATAGTTTAAACTACGGAGGTCAGAGGGTAGGGATCATTTAACTTCAAATAGAAACAATATATAACATCAAAATGTAATAAAAAGTTAAAGTTTGTTTTGTTTAACGACATCACTAGAGCACATTAATTTAATAATCATCGGCTATTGTATGTCGAAGATTGGGTAATTTTGACATATAGTCTTAAAGTGGAAACCCCCTATATTTTTTCATTAGTAGCAAGGGGTCTTTTGTATGCACCTCGCAGACAGGATAGCACATACCACGGCCTTTGATATACCAGTCCGTGGTGCACTGGCTGGAACGAATATTGTTAATAAATGCGTTTGAAACAAAAACATAACTCAGTTAAATTTCGTTTTGTTTAACGACATCACTAGAGCACATTGATTTATTAATCATAGGCTATTGGATGTCAGATATTTGTTAATTTTTGACATATAGACTTAGAAAGGAAACCCGCTACATTTTTGTGTTCCATTAGTAGCAAGGGGCCTTTTATAGTCACCATCCCACAAGCAGGGTAGCACATATCACGTTTTTTAATATACCAGTCGCGATGCACTGATTGGAACGAGAAATATCTAAATGGGCCCGCCGACGGAGATCGATCTCAGACCGACCGCGCATCAAGCGAACGCTTTACCACTGGGCTACGTCCTGCCCCCGCAGAAAAGAACGACAAACAACAAAAGGCGGAATGGCACATGAAATTGGATACAGGTGTGTGAGACCAGTTATTATAACGCGTTCGCTGATGTACTTCCCTAGTAGTAGAACATAAATATATATATGTAATTTATTCTTAATTATGACAAATATGAAACAAACGCATATAAATTGGTATTAATTAGAACGAGGGCAACCGTGTGTCACTAATTGTTCTAATTGGTCTGTTTGAAGTAGTTGTACTTGTTGTACTTATGTTCGTGCTTATATCCAATTTAGGTTCAAACACGCTGTCATGGGCACACACCTCAGCTATCTGTCCAGAACAGTGGGTTAGTGGTTAGTGAGAGGGAAGTTGGTGTGTTGGTTCCTTACGCCTACCCATAGAGTCGTTAAACTCGCTCTGGGTGGGAGCCGGTATCGGGACGCGAACCCTGTACCTACCAGCCTTAAGTGCGATGGCTTAACCACGACACCACCAAGGCTGGCTGTGTTTGAAGTAAGTTTCCCTCATACTGTTATTTATGAACGACTTTGGTAGCAGGGCTACCATGTTGTTGTGGGGTTTTTTTGTTTGTTTTTTGGGGGGGGGGGGGGGGGGGGGAGAGAGAGAAGGGGAAGGGGGAAGGTTCTTTTTGCCCGAGTTAAAAAAAAACCCGAATCTGTGATACAACATTTATTCTAGCATTACTACCAAACAGCTATATAGGGTTGGAAACGAATCACTACGCATTGCTACTTATTTTGCGGTTAAAATGATGGAAATACATGGTAAAAAGGTATCGGGTTAGTACATTTTGCCCATATAACTGTATCATCTTTGCCCGAACATAAGGATTTGTTCCAGCACTAGGGGAGCAGTTGCCCTCCTCCCCCGTCCACCCCCGTCTCGTACGCTTATCTTCGGTGGTGTACTGTTTGGAAGGGGGGGGGGGGGGGGGGGGCTGACTAAGATCGAGGGCGCAAACTAAAGTTTCTTAGTGGTTCGGCGGTATGGTGCCCCGTAAAATGTTGAAAACTATCTGTCTTAAGATTTACTACCATTTATATATTTTTGATTCAGAATTATTATATCCCTCCTGGTCCGCCGCGCCTGAGTTTAAAAATATGAACATTGGACATACGCGTTTTCAGAATATGAACATTGGACATACGCGTTTTCAGAATATGAACATTGGACATACGCGTTTTCGGAATATGAACATTGGACATACGCATTTTCGGAATATGAACATTGGACATACGCGTTTTCAGAATATAAACATTGGAGATACGCGTTTTCAGAATATGAACATTGGACATACGCGTTTTCGGAATGTGAACATAATGACGTTTTTAGTATTCACATTCACATAATAATTTGCGCTGTCATTTGTTACATTTTGATGTTATATATTGTCTATATCTGAAGATTAATTATCCATACCTTTTATACTATACATACGGATCTAAAGAAAGTAATTCACGTACACACATTATGTCTGTGGTTTTTGTGAACATTTTATTATTGAGACAGTTCGTTGAATATCACAGATATATAATTCATTTCAGTGACATTTTGTTTTTATATTTAGTTTGAAATTTTACATTTTAAACTTTCTCTTGGATCGTTAGATAGAAAAAAAAGCAGCTTGGAAATCAGTTATTCCCTTCAGCAAAACGAAACACTTATTCACGCATGATCACAGTTGTGTTTGGAGTGAATCACCGGCCTCGGTGTCGCAGTGGTTAAGCCATCGGACTACAGGCTGGTAGGTACAGGGTTCGCAGCTCGGTACCAGCTCCAACCCAGAGCGAGTTCTTAAGGGCTCAATGGGTAGGTGTGTGGCCACTACACCCTCTTCTGTCTCACTAACCAACTGACAACTAACTCATTGTCCTGGACAGACAGCCCAGATAGCTGAGGTATAAGCACAAAAATACATTGAAATGAATGAATGGAGTAAATCACAGTTTTGTCTTAACTATTTGAGAGAAGCGCTTAACGATTAGTTAGTTCCTTTAGCTAGAGAAATCATTTGGAAATAAAATTTATTCAATTAGCCGGAGACATATTTGCCGATGGCTGGCGAGTGGAAAGTACAGTTATTCAATTAACCGGAAACACATTTGCCAATGGATGGCGAGTGGAAAGTACAGTTATTCAAGTAACCGAAGACACGTTTGCCGATGGATGGCAAGTTGAACGTACAGTTATTCAATTAGCCGGAGAAACATTTGCCGATGTATTGTGGGTGGAAAGTACAGTTATTCAATTAACCAGAGACACATTTGCCAATGGCTGGTAGGTGGAAAGTACATTTATTCAATTAACCGGAGACAACTTTGCCGATGGATGGCGGGTAGAAAGTATGTTATTCAATTAACTGGAGACATATTTGCCGATGGCTGGCTGGTGGAAAGTATAGTTATTCAATTAGCCGGATACACATTTGCCGCTGGATGGCGAGTCGAACGTACACTCCATGGAGCCGCAGCAGTCTTCGTCCTCTTTGCATGGTCGCTTATATCCTGCACAATCAGCTCGCCGTATACGGATCCTGGAAATACATGTGAACAGATTTGGAATGGCAACTAAATGAATGAAAGAAGGACGGAAGGAAGGAAGGAAGGAAGGAAACATGTTTTATTTAGCGACCCACATATTTACGGTTATTTGGCGACAGACATATCATTAAGGACAAACATAGACACAGTTAAAGTTTGTTTTTGTTTAACGACTCCACTAGAGCGCATTGATTTTTATTAATCATCGGTTATTGGACGTCAAACATTTAGTAATTTGACTCGCCAACTAACTGCCTCAAGGTTAGAAAGCTTAAAGTTTTTGTTTAACGACACCTCTAGAGCACGGCTATTGGATGTCAAACATTTGGTAGTCTTAGAAAGGAAACCAGCTACATTTTTTCATTAAGAGCAAGGGATCTTTTATATGCACCATCCAACAGACATGATACATACCACGGCCTTTGATATACCAGAAACGAGAATTAGCCTAATGGGCCCACCGACGGGGATCGATCCCAAACCGACCGCGCATCAAGCGAGCGCTTTACCACTGGGGTACGTCCCGCCCCTTAGTTATGTATTGCTCTTGTTGATCCTATATGAAGACAATAAAATATGCGCATGCTCACTTTGATTGAACATGATCATCAACCTCGAGTGACGTCACATCTCTCTTGATCCGGTTTGTACTCGCTGCATCTGGAAATAATATTGAAAAGTTAGGTTTGTTTTGTTTAACAACTCAGCTAGAGCACATTGATTTATTCATCATCAGCTATTCGATGTCAAACATTTGGTAGTTATGACATATAATCTAAGAGGGGAAACTCGCTACATTTATATATTAGTAGTAAGGGATCGTTTAAATGCACCACCCCACAGACAGGATAGCACATACCACGGCCTTTGAAAAACCAATCGTGGTGCACTGGCTGCGACGAGAAATAGCCCAACGGGCCCACAACGGGGATCTATGCTAGAGGAATTAACATTGAAATCAACCGGTTACTGGTTTGTACTGTAACAAGTTAGTTT
The DNA here is from genome assembly GCF_016097555.1 of Gigantopelta aegis. NCBI lineage: Eukaryota > Metazoa > Mollusca > Gastropoda > Neomphalida > Peltospiridae > Gigantopelta > Gigantopelta aegis. Next base: position 39,555,839 of record NC_054705.1, on the reverse strand, counting down.
ACATTGAAATCAACCGGTTACTGGTTTGTACTGTAACAAGTTAGTTTACACTGCAATCAACCGGTTACTGACCTATACTGTAACAGGTTAGTTTACATTGAAATCAACTGGTTACTGGCCTATACTGTAACAAGTTAGTATACACTGAAATCAACTGGTTACTGGTCTCTACTGTAAGAAGTTAGTTTACACTGCAATCAACTGGTTACTGGCCTATACTGTAACAAGTTAGTTTACATTGAAATCAACTGGTTAATGGCCTATACTGTAACAAGTTAGTATACACTGAAATCAACTGGTTACTGGTCTCTACTGTAAGAAGTTAGTTTACACTGCAATCAACTGGTTACTGGCCTATACTGTAACAAGTTAGTTTACATTGAAATCAACTGGTTAATGGCCTATACTGTAACAAGTTAGTATACACTGAAATCAACTGGTTACTGGTCTCTACTGTAAGAAGTTAGTTTACACTGAAATCAACCGGTTACTGGTTTGTACTGTAACAAGTTAGTTTACACTGAAATCAACCGGTTACTGGTTTGTACTGTAACAAGTTAGTTTACACAGAAATCAACCGGTTACTGGCCTCTACTATAACAAGTTAGTTTATACTGAAATCAGCGGATTACTGGCCTCTACTGTAACAAGTTAGTTTACATTGAAATCAACTGGTTAATGGCCTATACTGTAACAAGTTAGTTTAAACAGAAATCAACCGGTTACTGGCCTCTATTGTAACAAGTTAGTATACACTGAATTCAACCAGTTACTGGTCTGTACTGTAACAAGTTAGTTTACATTGAAATTAACCAGTTAATTGGCTTATACTGTAACAAGTTAGTTTACACTGAAATCAACTGGTTACTGGTCTCCACTGTAACAAGTTAGTTTGCACTGAAATCAACCGGTTACTGGCTTATACTGTAAGAAGTTAGTTTACACTGAAATCAACCGGTTACTGGTCTCTACTGTAACAAGTTAGTTTACACTGAAATCGATCAGTTACTGGTTTGTTAGTTTACACTGAAATTAACTTACAGTTACTAACAAGTTAGTTTACACTAAAATCAACCGGTTACTGGTCTCCACTGTAACAAGTTAGTTTGCACTAACCCTAATCCTAACAAGTTAGTTTACACGGAAATCAACCGGTTACTGGCCTAATATAGTCAACGTAATAGAATTATGGCTACGTAGTGTTAAATCAGAATGTAGTTTCGTTCAGTTTCAGTTAACGCTAGCAGTTAGGGGTGTTTTACAGTGCGTTTTATGGTATTAGGTGAAGAAGAACGCATACTGTGTATATTTCAAGTCTGAGATCCCGTCTTCAAAATACGTACATGTTAAGACGTTAAAATAATTACTCCAATGTTAAGATTTTAGTTCTAAAGATTATGTAAACAAAGTGATCTTAGTGTTAAAATTATCTTAGAGCTAGATTTATACTAGGCCGAAGGGACGTATAAAGTGTGGGTTTTTTCTACGTCCGGATATTGTTACATACCATATATATATATATATATATATATATATATATATATATATATATATATATATATATATATAGCTGGTATTCAAAACTTATGACACCATATTTCAACCGTTTCTCAACTGAAATAGTACGTGCAACAAATGGACACACAAACCAAAAATGTATAACCTACCGTACTCGCTAAGTCCTGATTGAAGTACTTGCATCATTATTAACAAAATAAATCTTCCAACAACAACATTTCCCCGCCATTTTAAATTTGCCAAATAGAGGGAAGCAACTCGCCCTGCACATTAACAAACGTATTGACTTAATGTGCGCCCTATACAAAATATACATTTCACCGCCGTCTCGTGTCGGCTCTCTTTCCTGTCCTGGGCCCCGTTCCACGAACGAATTGTAGCTAAGGTTAATTGTAGTGATTTAAGGTGAGTTTTACAACTGGCACCGTAAACCTTACAGCCGTTCCACAAAGCAACTTTATGGTAGTCGTAAGTGCTCCTTTAATTATTAATAGATTCTTTGCAAAGACGTGCGAATTAATTAAATAATAACTTGTGTACCGACTTTTCGGAACATGTTGGATGTATTCATTGGTAGGGGACAACCATGAAGTAACTTTGTCAATTTATTCGGAAAGCGATAATTGCCGAATGCATAAGACATGAGAGTTATCTCCCTTATTTTCGTGTGAAGGTCGTTAGGCCTAGACTGTTTTTCATTGATCACAGAGTTTCATAAAAGGTATTTTGTATATATTAGATCCATTTTTACACAAAGAGTTAGTATCCTTCTTAGAAAATTATCAGATCATCATCTAACTGCCTTTTGACAGCTACGTTAGTGACTTACAACTGCCTCGTACCAATTGTAAATTTTCACTGTAATTTACGACCATAGTAAGCTACGCCGCGTCGTGGAACGGGCTGACGATCGTAGAAAACATTTAAGATCTCGATGGTAGGTATTTACGACAATAGTAGGGCTAAGATCGCTTCGTGGAACGGGGCCCAGAACGGAGGAATCGGCCGAAGCCGGCACTTGTGCCCAGGACAGCCGTGCGCTACAACAGCTTGCTCTGAATGTGCACGTTAAACAATCTTGTCCTTGTCGTATCGGCAAGTAGTTGACTCGCCCAGTCCTCCTGCCATTAAAAGTTAATCGTCATTTTCCAGTCAGTTCAGTATGATTTTAGCACAGTGCATATTAAATTTTAGTGCGCGTTCGTTCAACGCTTTTTAGCTTACCTAATAAAAAAATATAAGAATAATAATTTCAGTTGCTCATGAGGTTGACAATCAAAGTATGAATTGACTTTAAGTACATTAACTATCTTATGCTCTTAAAGTGACAGGCCCTAGTTTTTAAACAGTAGAGCGTCCTTTTCAGTATTGGAGCCGTTTTTAATAATTGAAATCGGATATTACTTTAGTTTTATTGTTTAGATTTGATCAATGCTCAGGACTGGATTATGGTAGCCCCACTGCCATGGCTAGTGATATTCAATGTTGGGCTAATAAATAACTACTATCACCATGCCCGACGGATAGTGAAAAAAAGTTATCAAATGCTGCATTAAAGTCTATTTTGTAAATATGAATATCCTGTTCAGAGATTTTAATCTCTATCTCTAAGGGCTAGTTAATTTTCAATCGTGGCTGGTAAATTTTTAAAATGGCTAGTGGATTTTAAACAACTTTTAGAAGCCCTGCACGGTTTTCGTATAGTCCAAGTATTTCTGGTCATCCTGGTTTTTCTAATATCACGATTTTATTATTATTATTATTTTTTTATATATATTTTTAAAAACGCACGTACTTCTTAGACGGTTATGGAGACGAGCTCTAGTCTATTAGTTAGGGTATTTTCCCCGTATGATCATCACATACTCATGTTTCTCTCTATTATAACTGTATTCACACGTGTTACAGATTTTATACATTAACCAAACTCCGTGTCCGTTTTCACGAGTTGAAACTAGGGTCTGCAACTTTAAATTGATCTTAGCGTTGAGATCAGGTGCCCCGAGTTCAGCCAGCAAACGTTTCGCTAACGTTCGCAAACTATTTGATTTGTTCCCGACGTTGTTCATTTTGGTTTACCGTGAAACACATAAACCAGTCTAGCGGACATATTTTTCTGCTCGATCGGGCTGAACTCTGCCATAAACATCGTTCAAAAACGCTGAGCGTCATACATCGAAGGTTTGATTTGTGGTTACTCATGAGAGTAGCTTTAAAACGCCATCTTACCTGAAATGACGAAACAAATCAAGGAGATGCAGGAAACAGCCACGAATAGAAATTTTCTCATTTTGAAGTCAGTGCTCACTTACGGTTCCGGGACGCGACTGAAACTACTGACCGAAATGTTTCTAGTTAAAGCCCGGGACGTAATTAGCGATAAAACAACTCTGCGAAACAGTCAACTTATTATCGGGCAATTATCGCGGCGTGATTCGTGAGCCCGACGTCACTTTACGCACCAATGGACCCAACACTGTAACACGCCGCACCTATCGGGAGAGCAACATGGTGGGTGGGTGTAGAGTTGTTAATTAATGCCCTTTTTGTCCTTCCATCATAGGCTTCTATTTGGCTATAATCGCACGGAACATTTGCAAATTGAATAGCACCAAAAACCAACCTCGCCCGCTTCGACCCCGGCCGGACTGCCCGTACTTCCTTATATTTGCCAGCGCGGACGATCCCTCCTTTCCCGCCATCCTTTCCTGTCTTGGACGAAGGAGCCGACACCTGCGCCCATGGTAGGCGTGCGCTGCAACAACCTGTTCTGAATGTGCAGGTTAAACCCTATGACCTGACCTTCTGAATACTTGGGGTGCTACGTGAATACACCGAACCAATCACGAAACCTTCTGAATACTCGGGGTGCTACGTGAATACACCGAACCAATCATGAAACCTTCTGAATACTAATACTCCGGGTGCTACGTGAATACACCGAACCAATCATGAAACCTTCTGAATACTCGGGGTGCTACGTGAATACACCGAACCAAGCATCAAACCTTGTGAATACTCGGGGTGCTATGTGAATACACTGAACCAATCATGAAACCTTCTGAATAATCGGGGTGCTACGTGAATACACTGAACCAAGCATCCAACCTTCTGTATATTCGGGGTGCTACGTGAATACACTGAACCAATCAGGAAACCTTCTGAATACTCGGGGTGCTACGTTAATACACTGAACCAATCATGAAACCTTGTGAATACTCGGGGTGCTACGTGAATACACTGAACCAATCATGAAACCTTCTGAATACTCGGGGTGCTACGTGAATACACTGAACCAAGGATGAAACCTAAATACTCGGGGAGCTACGTGAATACACTGAACCAAACATCAAACCTTCTGAATATTCAGGGTGCTACGTAAATACACTGAACCAAACATCAAACCTTGTGAATACTCGGGGTGCTATGTGAATACACTGAACCAAGCATCAAACCTACTGAATACTCGGGGTGCTATGTGAATAAACTGAACCAAGCATCAAATGTTCTGAATACTCGGGGTGCTATGTGAATACACTGAACCAAGCATAAAATGTTCTGAATACTCGGGGTGCTATGTGAATACACTGAACCATGCATCAAACCTTCTGAATACTCGGGGTGCTATGTGAATACACTGAACCAAGCATCAAACCTACTGAATACTCGGGGTGCTATGTGAATACACTGAACCAAACATCAAACCTTCTGAATACTCGGGGTGCTATGTGAATACACTAAACCAAACATCAAATGTTCTGAATACGCGGGGTGCTATGTGAATACACAGAACTAAGCATAAAATGTTCTGAATACTCGGGGTGCTATGTGAATACACCGAACCAAACATTTAATGTTCTGAATACTCGGGGTGCTATGTGAATACACTGAACCAAGCCTCAAACGTTCTGAATACTCGGGGTGCTACGTGAATACACTGAATCAAACACCAAACCTTCTGAATACTCGGGGTGCTACGTGAATACACTGAATCAAACATCAAACCTTCTGAATACTCGGGGTGCTACGTGAATACACTGAACCAAACACCAAACCTTCTGAATACTAGGGGTGCTACGTGAATACACTGAACCAAACACCAAACCTTGTGAATACTCGGGGTGCTACGTGAATACTCTGAATCAAACACCAAACCTTCTGAATACTCGGGGTGCTTAGTGAATACACTGAACCAAACATCAAACCTTCTGAATACTCGAGGTGCTACGTCAATACACCGAACCAAACATCAAATGTTCTGAATACTCGGGGTGCTACGTGAATACACTGAACCAAGCATCAAACCTTGTGAATACTTGGCGTTCTACGTGAATACACCGAACCAAACATCAAATGTTCTGAATACTCGGGGTGCTATATTAATACACTGAACCAAACATCAAACCTTCTGAATACTCGGGGGTGCTATATAAATACACTGAACCAAACATCAAACCTTCTGAATACTCGGGGTGCTACGTGAATACACTGAACCAAACATCAAACCTTCTGAATACTCAGGGTGCTACGTAAATACACTGAACCAAACATCAAACCTTGTGAATACTCGGGGTGCTATGTGAATACACTGAACCAAGCATCAAACCTACTGAATACTCGGGGTGCTATGTGAATAAACTGAACCAAGCATCAAATGTTCTGAATACTCGGGGTGCTATGTGAATACACTGAACCAAGCATAAAATGTTCTGAATACTCGGGGTGCTATGTGAATACACTGAACCATGCATCAAACCTTCTGAATACTCGGGGTGCTATGTGAATACACTGAACCAAGCATCAAACCTACTGAATACTCGGGGTGCTATGTGAATACACTGAACCAAACATCAAACTTTCTGAATACTCGGGGTGCTATGTGAATACACTGCACCAAACATCAAACCTTCTGAATACTCGGGGTGCTATGTGAATACACTGAACCAAACATCAAATGTTCTGAATACGCGGGGTGCTATGTGAATACACAGAACCAAGCATCAAATGTTCTGAATACTCGGGGTGCTATGTGAATACACCGAACCAAACATTTAATGTTCTGAATACTCGGGGTGCTATGTGAATACACTGAACCAAGCCTCAAACGTTCTGAATACTCGGGGTGCTACGTGAATACACTGAATCAAACACCAAACCTTCTGAATACTCGGGGTGCTACGTGAATACACTGAATCAAACATCAAACCTTCTGAATACTCGGGGTGCTACGTGAATACACTGAACCAAACACCAAACCTTCTGAATACTAGGGTGAATCAAACAAACACCCTTGTGAAAATACTCTGAATCAAACACCAAACCTTCTGAATACTCGGGGTGCTTAGTGAATACACTGAACCAAACATCAAACTTCTGAATACTCGAGGTGCTACGTCAATACACCGAACCAAACATCAAATGTTCTGAATACTCGGGGTGCTACGTGAATACACTGAACCAAGCATCAAACCTTGTGAATACTTGGCGTTCTACGTGAATACACCGAACCAAACATCAAATGTTCTGAACACTCGGGGTGCTATATTAATACACTGAACCAAACATCAAACCTTCTGAATACTCGGGAGTGCTATATAAATACACTGAACCAAACATCAAACCTTCTGAATACTCGGGGTGCTACGCGAATACATTGAACCAAACATCAAACCTTCTGAATACTCAGGGTGCTACGTGAATGCACTGAACCAAACATCAAACCTTCTGAATACTCGGGGTGCTACGTGAATACACTGAACCAAGCATCAAACCTTGTGAATACTTGGGGTTCTACGTGAATACACCGAACCAAACATCAAATGTTCTGAATACTCGGGGTGCTATATTAATACACTGAACCAAACATCAAACCTTCTGAATACTCGGTTGTCCTGTTAATATTCTCCAATAGAGAAGGTTTTCATCAGCTAGTGGATACAAGTTTGCGTTTATAATTTTATGGGCATAACACTGCCTTTGATGTACGAAACACGAAATTAGGTGATCATAATTTACGTACAGTTTGTTTTTACCACTTAAACATTTGTCGTTAATTACCATGGCAATTACAACTATTAAATGTTCATGGTTTACCGAATTCTCCGCGAGTTAATGAAATAGATTAAATGAATTATATAAATTATTTTGTTTGGTGCGCGGTCACTCTGGCGGCGACACCTCACCTATCTGACACAGAATAAAATAATTAATGAAAGAAAGAAATGTTTTATTTAACGACGCACTCAACACATTTTATTTACGGTTATATGTCGTCGGACATATGGTTAAGGACCACATATATATTGGCTACTGTTTTCGATTAGCAGCAAGGGATCTTTTATATGCACCACCCCACAGACAGGATAGTACATACCACGGCCTTTGTAACACCAGTTGTGGTGCACTGGCTGAAACGAGAAATAGTCCAATGGGCCCGCCGACGGAGATCGATCCTGGTCATTTCAAAGGAAATGTTTTATTTAACGACGCACTCAACACATTTTATTTACGGTCAAATGTGTTGAGTGCGTCGTTAAATAAAACATTTCTTTTTTTCTAATGCGGGGTACCCCAAAAATGGAACTGCAATTTTCAGCAAAATGACGGTTGCTATTAAAAACATTAATTAAATCTCTTAAAGCTGCAATGTCTGGTTTCAATCGTATACAGTCAAGTTCTAAGTTCAAATACAAGCATAACTGCACTTTTAATTCACTCGCAAGTTGTCGTCATTAACGCATATAGTCAAATACTTACTAGCCAGTTAGAACAATTCTCGCCATTTTGTAATACCGAGCGCATTCTAGCAGCCACTTCCTAGCATCCAATTACGCTAGCAGCCAATTTCAGCAGACACGCATGGCGACGTTCTAAACACCGGACCATTACGCCTTTTATAATGTGTTGTGGTGTGGGCTATACGATACTAGTTGGACATCCTATATTACCGTAGTACAGACGGATTTTTAAAGTGATACTGCAGATATTATAAAAGTGCTTAATAAAACGGTTAAGTTGTATTTATACGGATATTAGTAACAATAAGACTGAAAATGAGTCTTGGTTGTTATTTTGTTTTTGTGTTGTTATTATATAAAGATACTCTTTAAAACTCTAAAATTCTTAAGTTGTAGTGAATAATTAAAAATTAGCATAACAGTGTGTATAAAAGTGTGTGAAATACAGGTAACAATCGAAAGGCGTATGAGTCCGGTGTTTAGATCGTCGCCATGAGGGTCTGCTGAAATTGGCTGCTAGCGTAATTGGCTGCTAGGAATTGGCTGCTAGAATCCGCTCGGTTTTTGTAATGCAACAATAGCCGAACCGTACTATTTTTAGCCCAAAATAGTGGGTTTATTTTTAACTTGGAAAAGCCAGTGTAGTGAAACCAATTCGGAGTGCGGCGTCTTATATGTACCAAACGTAATGGGATTTTCTGTTCTAAATGCTTAAATAATAAAAACATTCCAGACATAGCCGCTTTAAATGGTATGTGACATGCCATTTTCTTGCAGGTAGAATTGATGTGAGTTGCCACACTTTTTATTGCTGTACTTCCTAGATGTGTTGATACGCTGCTTATATCAGTTTTATTAGTAAACGTTAACATTATCGACAATAGGAATTGATTTGGTCTATTAGAACCTACAGTAATAAGATTGAGGAGTCAGGGGAAGTAACTCTGTACATCAAGATACAGGTGGGCGTTCACCCAGCAGTTATGGACGAGTTCAGAATTCGGGGGCTGGTGGCTGCCACGTTTACCGCATTTGATGCCAGAGGGTAGGGCTGTGTTCGATTTGCTCCTGTAGGTAACTTCGTGCCTGCCCTATTGTTCTTACACAACCGACGGATGCTGCCTGGCAGTGCAGACCCACAGGAACGATATCTGGAGGGGTCACAACCTCTAGTAGGGCCGGGGGCAGGGTGGGGCGGTGATGGTTGTGTATGTGGGGGGTGGGGGTGACACGCCATTTTCTTTACCTTTATTGATATAGAGTAGGATGTAAAAAAATACATTTTTGTTCTCAATTGGGGGTGGGAACACAGCCACTCCCCTCCCCCCGTTCCTATGGACCTGCAATGTTGAAATCTGAAGATAACTAATATTATAATATTAGGGTACATTTATGGCAAACTTCGTTCTTGTATGACGGCCGCTCGCAATAACCTATGATAGGTTTAAAACAGTAATATTAATATGACAAACTGTACACGGATATTTTTGTATTTTGTACCGAACTTAAGAAATATTCATTTATATTTGACTTCCCACACCACATATTATATAAACTATTTTCAGGTTGGTTTGCCCCATTTTTGAGAACCCTTAATTCTGCTTCTGTCCAGGATATGTCGTATATCGTTCCAGCATAAGATAAACCCTATACTAACAAAAGAAATTTAGCCACCAAACTCTTCACACCGATATCTTGTATTTTGTACCAAGTTCCATTTTTGGGAATAACCTGCAGTGGTTTCGACCCCTTGTGAAAGTTAGTTTGTTTTGTTTTACGACACCACTAGAGCACATTGATTTATTAATCATCAGCTATTGGATGTCAAACATTTGGTCATTTTGACATAGTCTTAGAGAGGAAACCCGCTACAATTTTCCATTAGTAGGAAGGGATCTTTTATATGTACCATCCCACAGACAGGATAGCACATACCACGGCTGTTGATATATCAGTCGTGGTGCACTGGCTGGAACGAGAAATAGCACAATGGGCCTACCGACGGGAATCGATCCCAAACCGACCGCGCATCAAGCGAGCGCTTTACCACTGGGCTACATCCCGCCCCCCGACCTCTTGTGAATACTGTATATCAAATTAAAAAAAAAAATAGTTTGTTTGTTTCTGTAGAGAGATCGTCCTGGACATAATCCCGAAATACGTACAGTTCCTCACTGACTCTGGAGTCAAGAACGTCTTTGGTAAGTCCTTCACATAATAAGTCGGTGGACCCGTTGGGCCATTTGTCGTTCCTCTCTCAATATCTGCGTGGTCCTTAACCATACGCCCTACGCCATATATCCGTAAATAAAATGTGTTGAGTGCGTCGTTAAATAAAACATATCCTTCCTTCGTTCCTCCACGGGGGCGGGACATAGCCCAGTGGTAAAGCGTTCGCTTGATACGCGGTCGGTCTAGGTTCGATCCCCGTCGGTGGACCCATTGGGCTATTTCTCATTCCAGCCAGTGCTCCCACAACTGGTGTAACAAAAGGCCGTGGTATGTACTATCCTGTCTGTGCGATGGTGCATATAAAAGATCCCTTGCTGCAAATCGTAAAGAGTAGCCCATGAATATCTGTGGTCCTTAACCATATGCTGACGCCATATAACCGTAAATAAAATGTGTTGAGTGAGTCGTTAAATAAAACATTTCCTTCCTTCACATAATAATTTACAAGCTAACGGTCCACTAAGCAGGCACGGCCGAGAAGGGGGTGGGTGAGGTAATTAGTAACAGTAATAACACTAGTAACAGCAGCAGCAGCAGCAGTAGTAGTAGTAGTAGTAGTAGTAGTAGTAGTAGTAGCAGTAGTAACAACAGCAGTAACAGTAGCAGTAGTAGCAGTAGTAGTAGTAGTAGCTAGTAGTAGCTAGTAGTAGTAGCAGAAACAGTAGTAGTGGTAGTAGTAGTAGTAGCAGTAGCAGTAATAGTAGTGGTGGTGGTAGTAGTAGTAGCAGTAGTAGTAGTAGCAGTAGTAGTAGTAGTAGTAGTGGTAGTAGTAGTAGTAGTAATAGCAGTAGTAGTTATAGTAGTAGTTTTAGTAGTAGTAGTAGTAGTAGTAGTAGTAGTAACAGTAGCGGTAGTAGTGGTAGGAGTAGGAGTAGTAGTAGTAGTAGGAGGAGGAGGAGTAGTAGTAGTAGGAGTAGGAGTAGTAGGAGTAGGTGTAGTAGTAGTAGTAGTAGTAGGAGTAGTAGTAGTAGGAGTAGTGGTAGTAGTGGTAGTAGGAGTAGTAGTAGTAGTAGTAGGAGTAGTAGTAGTAGTAGTGGTAGTAGTGGTAGTAGGAGTAGTAGTAGTAGTAGTAGTAGTAGTAGTTGTTGTAGTAGTAGTAGGAGTAGTAGTAGTAGTAGTAGTAGTGGTGGTAGTAGTGGTAGTAGGAGTAGTAGTAGTAGTAGTAGTGGTAGTAGTGGTAGTAGGAGTAGTGGTAGTAGTGGTAGTAGTGGTAGTAGGAGTAGTGGTAGTAGTGGTAGTAGTGGTAGTAGTAGTAGTAGGAGTAGTAGGAGTAGTAGTAGTGGTAGTAGTGGTAGTAGTGGTAGTAGTAGTAGTAGGAGTAGTAGGAGTAGTAGTGGTAGTAGTAGTAGTAGGAGTAGTAGTAGTGGTAGTAGTGGTAGTAGTGGTAGTAGGAGTAGTAGGAGTAGTAGTGGTAGTAGTAGTAGGAGGAGGAGGAGGAGGAGTAGGAGTAGGATGAGTAGTAGTAGTGGTAGTAGTAGTAGTAGTAGTAGAAGTGGTAGTAGTGGTAGTAGTAGTAGTAGAAGTGGTAGTAGTAGTAGTAGTAGTGGTAGTAGTAGTAGTGGTAGTAGTAGTAGTAGTAGTAGTAGAAGTGGTAGTAGTGGTAGTAGTAGTAGTAGGAGTAGTAGTAGTGGTAGTAGTGGTAGTAGTAGTAGTGATAGTAGTAGTAGTGGTAGGAGGAGGAGTAGGAGTAGGATGAGTAGTAGTAGTGGTAGTAGTAGTAGTAGTAGTGGTAGTAGTAGTGGTAGTAGTAGTAGTAGTAGTAGTGGTAGTAGTAGTAGTAGTAGTGGTAGTAGTAGTAGTGATAGTAGTAGTAGTGGTAGGAGGAGGAGTAGGAGTAGGATGAGTAGTAGTAGTAGTAATAGTAGTAGTAGTAGTAGTGGTAGTAGTAATGGTAGTGGTAGTAGTAGTAGTAGTAGTAGTAGTAGTAGTAGTAGTAGTAGTAGTAGTAGTGGTAGGAGGAGGAGTAGGAGTAGGATGAGTAGTAGTAGTAGCAGTAGCAGTAGCAGTAGCAGTAGCAGTAGCAGTAGCAGTAGGAGTAGTAGGAGTAGGAGTAGTAGTAGTAGCAGTAGCAGTAGGAGTAGTAGTAGTAGTAGTAGTAGTAGTAGTAGTAGTAGTAGTAGTAGTAGTAGTAGTAGTAGTGGTAGGAGGAGGAGTAGGAGTAGGATGAGTAGTAGTAGTAGCAGTAGCAGTAGCAGTAGCAGTAGCAGTAGCAGTAGCAGTGGTGGTAGTAGTAGTAGGAGTAGGAGTAGTAGTAGTAGCAGTAGCAGTAGGAGTAGTAGTAGTAGTAGTAGTAGTAGTAGTAGTAGTAGTAGTAGTAGTAGTAGTAGTAGTAGTAGTAGTAGTAGTAGTAGTAGTAGTGGTAGGAGGAGGAGTAGGAGTAGGATGAGTAGTAGTAGTAGTAGTAGCAGTAGCAGTAGCAGTAGCAGTAGCAGTAGCAGTGGTGGTAGTAGTAGTAGGAGTAGGAGTAGGAGTAGTAGTAGTAGCAGTAGCAGTAGGAGTAGTAGCAGTAGCAGTAGCAGTAGCAGTAGCAGTAGCAGTGGTGGTAGTAGTAGTAGGAGTAGTAGTAGTAGTAGTAGTAGTAGTAGCAGTAGCAGTGGTGGTAGTAGTAGGAGTAGGAGTAGTAGTAGTAGTAGTAGCAGCAGTAGCAGTGGTGGTAGTAGTAGTAGGAGTAGGAGTAGGAGTAGTAGTAGTAGTAGTAGCAGTAGCAGTAGCAGTGGTGGTAGTAGTAGTAGTAGGAGTAGGAGTAGTAGTAGCAGTAGTAGTAGCAGTAGCAGTAGCAATAGTAGTAGTAGCAGCAGTAGTGGTGGTAGTGGTGGTGGTAGTAGTAGTAGTAGCAGTAGTAGTAGTAGCAGTAGCAGTGGTGGTAGTAGTAGGAGTAGTAGTAGTAGTAGTAGTAGCAGTAGCAGTAGTAGTAGTAGTAGTAGCAGCAGTAGTGGTGGTGGTGGTGGTGGTAGTAGTAGCAGCAGCAGTAGTGGTGGTGGTGGTGGTGGTAGTAGTAGTAGTAGCAGTAGCAGTGGTGGTAGTAGTAGTAGGAGTAGGAGTAGTAGTAGTAGCAGTAGCAGCAGCAGTAGCAGTAGCAGTGGTGGTAGTAGTAGGAGTAGTAGTAGTAGCAGTAGCAGTGGTGGTAGTAGTAGGAGTAGTAGTAGTAGTAGTAGTAGTAGTAGTATCAGTATCAGTAGTAGTAGTAGTAGTAGCAGCAGTAGTGGTGGTGGTGGTGGTGGTAGTAGTAGTAGTAGTAGCAGCAGTAGTGGTGGTGGTGGTGGTGGTAGTAGTAGCAGCAGCAGTAGTGGTGGTGGTGGTGGTGGTAGTAGTAGTAGTAGCAGTAGCAGTGGTGGTAGTAGTAGTAGGAGTAGGAGTAGTAGTAGTAGCAGTAGCAGTAGCAGTAGCAGTGGTGGTAGTAGTAGTAGGAGTAGGAGTAGTAGTAGTAGCAGTAGCAGTGGTGGTAGTAGTAGTAGGAGTAGGAGTAGTAGCAGTGGTGGTAGTAGTAGTAGTAGTAGTAGCAGTAGCAGTGGTGGTAGTAGTAGTAGGAGTAGGAGTAGTAGCAGTAGCAGTAGCAGTGGTGGTAGTAGTAGGAGTAGGAGTAGGAGTAGTAGTAGCAGTAGCAGTAGTAGTAGTAGCAGCAGTAGTGGTGGTGGTGGTGGTGGTAGTAGTAGTAGTAGTAGCAGCAGTAGTGGTGGTGGTGGTGGTGGTAGTAGTAGTAGCAGCAGTAGTGGTGGTGGTGGTGGTGGTAGTAGTAGTAGCAGTAGCAGTGGTGGTAGTAGTAGTAGGAGTAGGAGTAGTAGTAGTAGCAGTAGCAGTAGCAGTGGTGGTAGTAGTAGGAGTAGGAGTAGGAGTAGGAGTAGGAGTAGGAGTAGTAGCAGTAGCAGTAGCAGTAGTAGTAGTAGCAGCAGTAGTGGTGGTGGTGGTGGTGGTAGTAGTAGTAGTAGTAGTAGTAGTAGCAGTAGCAGTGGTGGTAGTAGTAGGAGTTTTAGTAGTAGTAGTAGCAGTAGCAGTAGCAGTAGTAGTAGTAGCAGCAGTAGTGTTGGTGGTGGTGGTGGTAGTAGTAGTAGTAGCAGTAGCAGTAGCAGTAGCAGTAGTAGTAGTGGTGGTGGTGGTAGTAGTAGTAGTAGGAGGAGGAGTAACACAATGACTGCTGTGTTTCAGTGAACGGAACGACAGGCGAAGGCCCGTCCTTGACTTTGGACGAGAGGAAGCGACTAGCCGAGAAGTGGGTCAAGGTCGGAAAAGACAAGTAAGGTCTTAGCCCAACTACTCTACTATGGACTCTTAGTAATTAAGAGATGTTATTCCTAGTCTAATATGGACTCTTAGTAATTAGGATGATATTCCTAGTCTACTATGGACTCTTAGTAATTAGGATGTTATTCCTAGTCTACTATGGACTCTTAGTAATTAGGATGATATTCCTAGTCTACTATGGACTCTTAGTAATTAAGATGTTATTCCTAGTCTAATATGGACTCTTAGTAATTAGGATGATATTCCTAGTCTAATATGGACTCTTAGTAATTAGGATGATATTCCTAGTCTAATATGGACTCTTAGTAATTAGGATGATATTCCTAGTCTACTATGGACTCTTAGTAATTAAGATGTTATTCCTAGTCTACTATGAACTCTTACTAATTAAGAGATGTTATTCCTAGTCTACTATGAACTCTTAGTAATTAAGATATGTCATTACTAGTCTACTATGGACTCTTAGTAATTGAGAGATGTCATTCCTAGTCTAGTATGGACTCTTAGTAATTGAGGGATGTTATTTCTAGTCTATGAACTCTTGGTAATTAAGAGATGTCATTCCTAGTCTACTATGAACTCTTAGTAATTAAGAGATGTCATTCGTAGTCTACTATGAACTCTTAGTAATTATGATATATCATCCTAGTCTACTATGAACTCTTAGTAATTAAGATATGTCATTTCTACTCTACTATGAACTCTTAGTAATTATGATATATCATCCTAGTCTACTATGAACTCTTAGTAATTAAGATGTTATTCCTAGTCTACTATTAACTCTTAGTAATTAAGATGTTATTCCTAGTCTACTATGAACTCTTAGTAATTAAGATGTTATTCCTAGTCTACTATTAACTCTTAGTAATTAAGAGATGTTATTCATAGTCTACTATGAACTCTTGGTAATTAAGATGTTATTCCTAGTCTACTATTAACTCTTAGTAATTAAGATGTTATTCCTAGTCTACTATGAACTCTTAGTAATTAAGATGTTATTCCTAGTCTACTATTAACTCTTAGTAATTAAGAGATGTTATTCATAGTCTACTATGAACTCTTAAGTAATTAAAATATTCCTAGTCTACTATGAACTCTTCGTAAGTAAGATATGATATTCCTAGTCTAATATGAACTCTATGATATTCCTGAGTAATAAGGAGTTGATATCCCTGATATACCGAGTCTATATTAACGACAATGATTTATTTGCAGACTATCACGAGTTATTATTCACATTGGTTGTGCTAACCTGAAGGACACGCAGACTTTGGTAAGCAGTCTGGGGGTGGGATTTAACTCAGCTGGTTGCGTGCTCGTCTGAGGTGCTTGCGTCGCAGGATCGAACCACCTCGGTGGATCCATTCAACTGATTGGTTTTTTTCTCTCGTTCCAGTCAGTGCATCACAACTAGTCAAAGGCCGTGGTATGTGCTTTACAGTCTGTGGGAAAGTACATATACAGGGGCGTAGGCTAGGGAGGGAGGGGGGTCGGACGAACCCCCCTCCCCCCGCTGAAGTAAATGGTTTGTACATATGGAGTCCCCCCCCCCCCCCCCTCCAGGTCCAGATCACGCTACGCCCCTGCATATAAAAGATCCCTTGCTGCATTAAGAAAAATGTAGCGGGTTTTCTCTCATGACTACGTGCCAGAATTACCAACTGTTTGACATCCAATAGCCGATGATTAATTAATCAATGTGCTCTAGTGGTGTCGTTAAAGAAAACAAACGTTTTGTTAAGTAATCAGTTCACACAGTTGTATAGCAACTCCCTGGCATCAAATGACTGTTCAACATTGTACGATGACGCGGCGTTTTCCCCTTTGATCTCGCATGAACGGACAGGATACGCTTATTAATGTATATGTTATTGATATTTTCGCAACTGTATTGTATCTGTACTACTGCCAATATTACAATTATACTATTTTTGCTCCTGTAAACCATGTGCCGTAAAATACGGCATGAACGTAATAATTATTGTCTTGTAACTGCAGGCA
Source organism: Gigantopelta aegis (assembly GCF_016097555.1). NCBI lineage: Eukaryota > Metazoa > Mollusca > Gastropoda > Neomphalida > Peltospiridae > Gigantopelta > Gigantopelta aegis. The sequence goes on along the minus strand of NC_054705.1, from coordinate 39,539,112 downwards.
CGGCGGAAGCAAATAAACATTGGTGGGGGGGACTGAGTTCGAGGGTGGAAAGGAAAGTTCGGGGATATGACCCCCGTAAAATTTTGAAAACTTGTTATCCTGAAATGCAAGTAAAATTCATCTCTGCCTTAAAATTTAGGACCAATATTATTTTTGATTCAGAATTATGAGGAGGGGGGTATTCCAGCCCCACTGCTCAGCCGTGCCTGCAAACATACACGCACGCACGCACGCACGCACGCACACTTTTAGGTTCGATAAAAATGGTGTCTAACGGCCAATGACGTAATATCCGCTGTATTTAGCCCATTGTTCTTTGCAGATGAAACACGCCACGGAAATAGGAGCCGACGCAGTCGCAACCGTTCCTCCTTTTTTCTTCCGCACCACATCAATAGGTGACTTTTTTTTCCTTCTTTGTACTTGCGCCCAGTAACGATAGGCAAGTTTGTTTCTCCTTCTTACTTGCACACCACAACAATAGATGACTTTAGTCCTCCTGTTTACTTGCGCTCTATAACGATAGGTGACTTTATTCCTCCGTTTTACATGCGCATTACTACGATAGGTGACTTTTTTCCTCCTTTTTTACTTGAGCAGCCCAACATTAGGTAAAAAAAAAAGAAAGAAGCAGTTTGCTGCTCTTAAGCGTAAGACGGTTATACATTACGGGGACCCCCGCCACCCCCACCCCCCGCCCCCCCCCCCCCCCCCCCCCCAAGCTGAAAGGCGAACAAATATATAAATGCCCCAACCAACCCCCGATCGCTGAAATTTTTTGACAGTTATGCAAATTACACGTACTATCAAACATTAAAAAAAAATGCGACGACGAACTCAGGGTTCGTCGTCGTCCGGGGAATGAAGCATATATAAAGTGTGTAACCTTGACTAAAAAAAAAAAAAAAGTTTCTTTAAAGTTTGTTGCGTTTAACGACACCACTAGAGCACATTGATTTATCGGCTATTGGATGTCAAACATTTGGTAAATTTGACATAGGATCTAAGATAGAAAACCCGCTATATTTTGTTCAGTAGAAGCAAGGGATCTTTTGTAGGCACCATTCCACAGACAGGATACCATATACCACGGCCTTTGATATACCAGTCGTGGTGCACTGGCTGGGACGAGAAATAGCACAATGGGCCCACCGACGGGGATCGATCCTAGACCGATCGCGCATCAATCGAACGCTTACGTCCCGGTTATATAGCGTGGAACATATAGTTAAGGACTACACAGATATTGAGACAGGAAACCCGCTGTCGCCACTTCATGGGCTACTCTTTTCGATTAGCAGTAAGGGATCTTTTATATGCACCATCTCACAGACAGGACAGCACATACCCAGCCTTTGATATACCAGTCGTGGTTCACTGGCTGGAACGAGAAATAGCACTATGGGCCCACCGTCGGGGATCGATCCCAAATCGACCACGCATCAAGCGAGCGGTTTACCACTGGACTACGTCCGGCCCAACTACTAAAAATATGCTATCTCCCGTAGATGCCAAATTGTCATAATATAAAATGTGCAGAGGTGCCATTAAACAAACAATTATTTTTCTCTTCAGATAGCCTGGTGGAGTATGTACGTCGAATAGGAGAAGTGTCGCCAGACATGCCTCTGTACTATTACCACATTCCTCCTGTGACT
>NC_054705.1:39517462-39537254 GCF_016097555.1 Gigantopelta aegis | reverse complement strand
TTTTCCTCTCTGTGTATTACAGTGAGTATGAGTGAGTTTTTCCTCTGTGTATTACAGTGAGTATGAGTGAGTTTTTCCTCTGTGTATTACAGTGAGTATGAGTGAGTTTCTCACGAGGGCGAGGACGTCCATTCCCAGTCTGAAAGGCATCAAGTTCTCGTCTACCGATCTCTATGAGGCGGGCCTCTGCGTCGAGACGTGTGATGCGCAGGACCGGAAGTACAATATGTTGTTTGGGTGTGATGAGGTAACGCGAGAGTAATGTTTGCTTCACTGTACCTACACGCCAACAACTGGGGTTGAGAGCCAGTGGCGGATCCAGAAAATCCATTTAGGGGGACCCAGTGACATGAGGTGGAATGCCAAGGGAACTTTGGGGGAGGTTTGGAGAGGGATTGAAAAAAATATTTAAAAACATTAATATACATGTATAATAAAATTATAACTATCGGAAAATTTAGGGGCCCAACCCCTAGATTTACCTCTGAGAGCATGGCCGTAGCTAGCAGGGGGGCAAGGGGGGCACTTGCACCCCCCCCCCCGAAAAAATTCGGAAAGCATTATAGAAACTTAAAGAAAAGGAGTTTTAGACTATTAACTATTCAGTTCCCCCCCCCCCCCCCCCCCAAAATTTAAAAAAAAAAAAAAAATCCTAGCTACGGCCCTGGAGAGCTATTATATATTGATTCATCTTTTACTGGGGGTGGGGTGAGAGTTGGTGGTTGGGGTGGGACAAGCATTATCTTCAGTTAGCGGGAGGTCAGTCGGAAGTCATATTTAATGTGTGGCTAAAATGTATCCTTTAATGTTTTCCTTTAAATCATAACCCCGTCTATAGGCCCATTGGGCTATTTCTCCTTCCAGCCAGTGCACCACGACTGATGTATCAAAGGCCGTGGTATGTGCTATCCTGTCTGTGGGATGGTGTGTATAAATGATCCGTTACTACTAATGGAAAAATGTAGCGGGTTTCCTCTTGAAGGAAACCCGCAAAATGTTCCCATGTGTATCAAGTGATATTTTATATGCACCATGCCACAGACAGAATAGCACATACCACGGCCTTTGATATGCCAGTCGTGGTGCACTGGCTGGAACAAGAAATAGCCCAATAAGCCTACCGACAGGGATCGATCCTAGACCAACCGCGCATCAAGTGCCAATAGAACACAATGGGTTAATCAGATAAATGAGTTAGCTAATCTATAATTTTTTAATTTTTTTGGTTATGAAAAAGCATTGGTTAATCAGAGTTCCCTCATAGAGTCATATATGTTTTAAATAATGTTACATTAATTCTGTTAAGTTGGCATCTTTGATCTCTATCAATCTCCGACACCTAAACTATTTCAACTTTCCTAAGTAAAAATGGGTTAATTAAGGAATTTGTTATGCATAGTTTTATTACAGTTCCTCCTGCCTCCTACAAAACTATATTACTTTACTTCCTAATGCAGGCCCGTAAGGAGCCGGGGGTGGGGGGTGGGTGGGTGGGGGGGGGGGGGGGGTATTTCGGGACATTAAAATGTCTTACCTTATAATACTAATACGGAAACCTGACGATAGAACAACCATAGAAATGAGCCCCCTCCCCACCCCACTTTGAAAATCCGTCCCACGGGCCTGTAATGTGTATGACTTAAAAGGAATACAAGTACACATTTTCAAATTCCACCCCACACGACAACAAGTATTTTGAAATATGTCTTGTAGAAAAACATTTAAAGACATTAAAATTACATTAATTGTCGGAAATCAAATCTAGCTTTCGCATCACCTTAACTGAACCATGATGGAGTGAAATCCATGTCAACCCTCTTGGCAATTTCAGTTTTTGAATTATGGCAATAGTCCATAATTCAATCATTTTTACAAAATATCATTATAGTCGGGTTGCCAGATGCCAAAATTTGACCTAACCTTGAACTGGGGTACATACGATGTTTTATGATGGTTTTAAGTCATTTAGGGTGTCCTCATTCAGAAACTACATGATGACACTTTGTCATCATTGAGCAATTTTTTTTACGGCCATTTTAAAAACATCTCCCCCAGGCTAAACAAATACCGTTTTTTAGTTAGGCCTACCGTGTCATGCTATAATGTCCTATAGGTACAACGTTGTTAAAAGACCTCTACCTATTTAGATACCTTATATAAACATTAAAGAATAAATAAAAAATATATAGCAACATGTAAGTGGAGGTTACTTGTGGCCATCTTGGTTTTCAAAATGGCCGCCATTTTAAATTTAGTTTTTTCAATACTACCACTCCACGGCAAAAAGTAACTTTGTTTTAAAGTGGTATAAAGGTAGTTAGACATGATTCCATGATCACTACATATACAAGAATATTTGTAACCTGTATGTTATATATTAAAACTATTGTAATATAACACTTTTATTTATTGAGTATATGTCCAAGAATCACTTGAAACAGCATCTTTCAAAATATCTATATTTTTTAATTAAAAAAACTGACGAGTAACTATATAAAATCATCTGCATCACATGTACAATATATAAGGTGAACTTTGTTACATATGTAAACGCAGGCATGTTAAAATAGACCAGTAGCTGTCAAATTGCATTGGCTAATATAACGTTTAGGCAGTCACATTTTGCACATTAAATATAGTACAGATGAAATAACATATTTAATTTAGTGCTTAGAATGGGAAGTCTTAATCTAAATCTGATCAATATTTTTTTTAATACTTACATGTATATGGTTCCTTGCTTTAAATATCATTCTATGCACATCTTTGTGCTCATTCAGTCTTACTACAGATGGTGTTGAAACCATACTCTGTAGACAAAACATTTTACAGTGATTCACGGTTGAATACACTCACGACTATTGCAACGTATTTTGGAAATAGTTTTGTGAAGAGATACCATATTTAATGTTAATGGCAGATTCGTAATCGTCACATCACACACTTTTAAATGTTTAAAATTACTTTTATATATTAGTAGATTAACGCATATTTTTGTCCGATTTTATGGGAAAAGGTTTTAATTTGAATGCGAAGTCCTTTTAAAATAATCATAAAATTTTAATTTGCAGCCTCCTCCTTTGAAACATAATTTATACTGTAAAATGTGATATGCATGTACGATGTCATTACTGTTCTTCATCAGTGTAATTTTCATCATGCATAGTTTTTAGGATTATTACAAATGTACGGTGCCATTCATTGTTAGAAAATGGTGCGAGATAAGCCTTGACATGAACAGTTATTCGTGAGCAGGCATTTTAGCAAAGCAGTCACATACTATTACTTACATAAGCTTTGGTGGAGCACACACCAATACAATGACTGGGTATGCCATTTATCATTTTGTACCCACACTCAGATATATTTACATTTCATGGGTTCTGCTAATCGTTAGCTTTCCACATTATGGTTTTAACTTGCTTGATGTGCTCAGTCAGTGCAAGATCAGTAGGAAGCAGACTTTTGATTTTGGAAATTTCTCTTTTACTTGTAAATAGTGTGCTTCAAGTGGTTCATGGACGATTGTATTGTTTCGTCTTGTATAGCAACCCGCTGTTCAGCTGTGATCAGGTCATGAAAGTTTAGCTCTTGTTCTCCCAGTGCCTCCAGACCAACATCATGCTTCAACATTACTGATATATATATATATACATGTATATATGTATGTATGTATATATATATATATATATATATATATATATATATATATATATATATATATATATATATAGAGTAGGTGATGGTGTCACATCCTATAACAGCATGCACTGCAAAGGACTGGAGAGATTTGTCACCAAGACAAAACACACAGAAAGTGGTGTCTGACGATACTGATATATTTGCATTGCTGGTATTCTGCTGGAAGTGGCAATATTTTGTTTAAATTTATATAACAAAAGCCTAAGGTCAAGTAATTAACATTACTGCCACAGCTAAAAACAACAACAACAACACTTGGGAGACCAATCTGTCCAGGTACTTGCAATATATGACATCACCTGATTTAACACAGACAGCTGCCTCTTTATCAAGGGCTGTATCAGTACCAGTACCAGTCATTGTAATGGCGTGCCTGCAGTGGTCCACCAGAGCTTATGGAAGTAATGACATGTACATGTACTGCTAAAAATACCTGCTTCAGGAATAACTGCTCATGTCAAACAGCAGAGTTAACTTGCAGCATTGTCTGCAAATGTATGGCATAGGACATGCAACAAGCATCAAACTATGCATGATGAACATGACAGTAATGTCATCATACATGAATATGACATTTCACTGTAAAATATTTGTCAAGGTAGGAGGCAGCCAATTCAAATTAGGTGGTTATTTTAAAGAGACTTCGCCATTTAAACCAAGCCTTTTTTTCAAGAAAATTGGTTCCAGTAATCCACATAACCAGTATGAAGAATGACAGAGTGTATGTAACATGATGGTTACGAATCTTCCATTAGCATATAAAAGACGATAACAGTATTTCTGCACAGATTCCAAAAGAGGTTACGAAAGTCGCGAAGGTATACAGCCATATACGCTAAAAACCTTTATACAGCTTCCTTAAATGAAAGTACCCGAATCAGCTCAGGGATGTGCACAGAACGATATTTCAAGCAAGGAACCATAAGTATTTAAAACATATATATTTCTCAGATTATTTAGAGGAAAACGTCAATATTGTTAACAAAGTTATTTAATCTGTACCGTATTTAAGATGCATAACGTAATCATGCAATGCTAACGCTCCATAGCCAATGAAATTTGACAGCTACCGGCCTATGCCTGCATTCACGTATGCAAATAATTTCACCTGATATATGGTATATGTGATTCAGGTGATTTTATAAATTTAACAGTTACTTGTTAAATGTTTTTAAAATGTAATTTTACTTTTAAAAGTTCTCTTCTATTCCCAGGTTGGTTTTGGACCAGATAACCAATATATACAATTCTTTTAAAAGTAAGCTTGTTATATATTAATTTTTTTTTAATATATGACATATTAAAATTGGTAACATTTTGGGTCCTGATTCTAAAGTTTATTAAAGGGACTAACATGTGTTTCCAGACCTATCAAGACTTCTGTTTGTTCCCATAAGCGTACGTGACAGGGGGGGGGGGGGGGGGGGGGGGGGGGGGCAATTGCCCACCTTGTGCTGGGAAAAACTCATCAAATGCGAGCAAAAACAATAGAGATATTCGGGCAGAATGAGCTAGCCTGAAATGTGTCCACCATGTATTTCCACCATTTTAACCACAATATTAGTCGTAATCTGTTTGGCAGTAATGCAAATGTAAATAAACGTTGGTATCCAGATTCGTGCAAATTTATATAATCAGCTTGCCCCACCAAAATAGATTATAATGTTCAGAAATACATGGATTATAGAGATAATCACATTCTAAGCAAAACAAATACATTTTAATTTTAATAATGCATTAATAATTTATTTGTCGAAAACATTTTGAAACGGCTACAAACTGAGGATAGTCCAATCCCTTTAATACAAGTATAGACTATTACTCTGGCATAAATGCATGGAAATACTCTTAAAGTATAGTATAGACATTAGTTAAAATGAAATCAATATTTAATTTTTAAAAAACTATGCCAAAATATCATGTTCCTTGCAAGGTGTAACTTAAATAAAATTGGGATTTTTATTTTTAAATCTGTTATTTTTAACTTTCTCCTGTGAAAATCCTCCACCCAAAATGTTACCATTTTTATATTGAACAATACAGATTAGAAATAGTCTTGCTTATGTAGTGAAAGCATGCCCATCTACATGTATATAACTTAAAACAATTGTTTTCTTTGCCTGAGTGCGGTAATATTGTAAAAAGAAATGTTTAAATTGGGGCCATTTTGAAAACCAAGATGGCCGTAAGCAAACGCCCCTGAAATGTTGCTATAGCGTTTGTTTTGTTAATTATTATTCTTTAGTATTTGTAAAAGGTATCCAAATAGGTATGGGTCTTCTAATAATCTTGTACAAATAAAACATTATAACATAACGCAATGGGCCTAACAAAAAAAAAACAGTATTTTTTCAGCCTGGGGTGGTGCATTGAAAATGACCGTCAAAAAAATTGCTCAATGATGACAAAGTGTCATCATGCAGTTTCTGAATTAGGACACCCTAAATGACTTAAAACCATCATAAAACATCATATGTACCCTAGTTCAAGGTATAACCCTTATTCTGCCCGACTATTAATAAGTGGATTATGGTGGTTTCGTAGATGGTTGAATAAAGTACATTTCGGCACAAATCAAATAAAAAATTTCCCCCAGTTAATACTTTTTTAAAGGCCATTTAATAGGTCAGTGGCCTGTGACAATATGCCTTTAAGCGTTTCTGTCTCCGTAGCAACTGATTGCGGGTCTGGCTGTTGGTTTTGACGGTGCTGTCGGCAGTACTTACAACTTCTTGGGTCCGCTTTATCTGCGCATGCTCGACGCCTGGTCCAGTGGTGACACAATGGCAGCTAGTAGAGAACAATCGCGCAGCAGACAGGTGATCAACACGTTATTCAAGTACGGTAGGTGATCTTTTGGTGATAGCGTTACATCGGTCATACATTTACATACATACAGACAGACAGGCAGGTGATGAACACGTTATTCAAGTACAGTAGGTGATCTTTTGGTAGTGTTACATCCGTCATACATTTACATACATACAGACAGACCGACAGACAGGTGATGAACACGTTATTCAAGTACGGTAGGTGATCTTTTGGTAGTGTTACATCCGTCATACATTTACATACACAAAGACAAACAGACAGGTGATGAACACGTTATTCAAGTACGGTAAGTGATCTTTTGGTAGTGTTACATCCGTCATACATTTACATACATACAGACAGACAGGCGATGAACACGTTATTCAAGTACGGTAAGTGATCTTTTGGTAGTGTTACATCCGTCATACATTTACATACATACAGACAGACAGACAGACAGACAGGTGATGAACACGTTATTCAAGTATGGTAAGTGATCTTTTGGTAGTGTTACATCCGTCATACATTTACATACATACAGACAGACAGGCGATGAACACGTTATTCAAGTACGGTAGGTGATCTTTTGGTAGTGTTACATCCGTCATACATTTACATACATACATACAGACCGACAGACAGGTGATGAACACGTTATTCAAGTACGGTAGGTGATCTTTTGGTAGTGTTACATCCGTCATACATTTACATACATATATACAGACAGACAGACAGGTGATGAACACGTTATTCAAGTACGGTAAGTGATCTTTTGGTAGTGTTACATCTGTCATACATTTACATACATACAGACAGACAGGCGATGAACACGTTATTCAAGTACGGTAGGTGATCTTTTGGTAGTGTTACATCCGTCATACATTTTCATACAGACAGACAGACCGACAGACAGGTGGTGAACACGTTATTCAAGTACGGTAAGTGATCTTTTGGTAGTGTTACATCCGTCATAGATTTACATACATACATACAGACCGACAGACAGGTGGTGAACACGTTATTCAAGTACGGTAGGTGATCATTTGGTAGTGTTACATCCGTCATACACATACATACATACAGACAGACCAACATACAGACATACATACATACAGACAAACAGACAGGTGATGAACACGTTATTCAAGTACGGTAAGTGATGTTTTGGTAGTGCTATATCCGTCATACATTTACATACATTCAGACAGACCGACAGACAGACATACATACATACATACAAACAGGCAGGTGATGAACACGTTATTCAAGTACAATAGGTGATCTTTTGGTAGTGTTACATCCGTCATACATTTACATACACACAGACAGACCGACAGACAGGTGATGAACACGTTAATCAAGTATGGTAGGTGATCTTTTGGTAGTGTTTCATCCGTCATACATTTACATACATACAGACAGACCGACAGACAGGTGATGAACACGTTATTCAAGTACGGTAGGTGATCTTTTGGTAGTGTTACATCCGTCATACATTTACATACATACATACAGACAGGCGATGAACACGTTATTCAAGTACGGTAGGTGATCTTTTGGTAGTGTTACATCCGTCATACATTTACATACATACAGACAGACCGACAGACAGGTGATGAACACGTTATTCAAGTACGGTAGGTGATCTTTTGGTAGTGTTACATCCGTCATACATTTACATACATACATACATACATACAGACAGACAGACAGACAGGTGATGAACACGTTATTCAAGTATGGTAGGTGATCTTTTGGTAGTGTTACATCCGTCATACATTTACATACATACATATAGACAGGCGATGAACACGTTATTCAAGTACGGTAGGTGATCTTTTGGTAGTGTTACATCCGTCATACATTTACATACATACAGACAGACCGACAGACAGGTGATGAACACGTTATTCAAGTACGGTAGGTGATCTTTTGGTAGTGTTACATCCGTCATACACATACATACATACAGACAGACCAACAGACAGACATACATACATACAGACAAACAGACAGGTGATGAACACGTTATTCAAGTATGGTAAGTGATGTTTTGGTAGTGCTATATCCGTCATACATTTACATACATACAGACAGACAGACAGACAGGTGATGAACACGTTATTCAAGTACGGTAGGTGATATTTTGGTAGTGTTACATCCGTCATACACATACATACATACAGACAGACCGACAGGCAGGGGATGAACACGTTATTCAAGTACGGTAGGTGATCTTTTAGTAGTGTTACATCCGTCATACATTTACATACATACAGACAGACCGACCGACAGACAGACAGACGTACATACATACATACATACATACACACACACACATACAAACAGACAGGCAGACTTATGTACAGACATGCAGACAAACATACATACAGACAGGCATATATAAAGACATACAGACAGATATACAGACATACATACATACAGGCAGACAGACAGACAGACACAAACACACACACACACACACCAACACACAGAGGTACACATAGACAGACACACACACACAAACATACATATACATAAATATATGAACACACAGGTATACACATACATACACACATACATACATAGATACATACATACATACATACATACATACATGCATGCATGCATGCATATATATAACACACAATAAATAAATATTGTTCTTACACCACCCGTTACTTATTTAAATATTGTTCTTACATACCCGTTACTTATTTAAATATTGTTCTTACACCACCCGTTACTTATTTAAATATTGTTCTTACACCACCCGTTACTTATTTAAATATTGTTTTTCCACCACTCGTTACTTATTTAAATATTGTTCTTACGCTACCCATTACTTATTTAAATATTGTTCTTACGCCACCCAATACTTATTTAAATATTGTTATTACACCACCCATTACTTATTTAAATATTGCTCTTACGGCACTCGTTACTTATTTAAATATTGTTCTTACGCCACTTATTACTTATTTAAATATTGTTCTTACGCCACTAATTACTTATTTAAATATTGCTCTTACGGCACTCGTTACTTATTTAAATATTGTTCTTACGCCACTTATTACTTATTTAAATATTGTTCTTACGCCACTCGTTACTTATTTAAATATTGTTCTTACGGCACTCGTGACTTCTTTAAATATTGTTCTTACACCACTAATTACTTATTTAAATATTGTTATTACGGCACTCGTTACTTATTTAAATATTGTTCTTACACCACTAATTACTTATTTAAATATTGTTATTACACCACCCGTTACTTATTTAAATATTGTTCTTACGGCACTCGTGACTTCTTTAACTATTGTTCTTACACCACTAATTACTTATTTATATATTGTTTTTACGCCACCCATTACTCATTTAAATAGTGTTCTTACACACCCATTACTTATTTAAATATTGTTCTTACATACCCGTTACTTATTTAAATATTGTTCTTACACCACCCGTTACTTATTTAAATATTGTTATTACACCACCCGTTACTTATTTAAATATTGTTATTACACCACCCATTACTTATTTAAATATTGTTATTACACCACCCGTTACTTATTTAAATATTGTTCTTACACCACCCATTACGTATTTAAATATTGTTATTACACCACCCTTTACGTATTTAAATATTGTTCTTACATACCCGTTACTTATTTAAATATTGTTCTTATAGCACCCAATACTTATTTAAATATTGTTCTTACACCACCCAATACTTATTTAAATATTGTTCTTACACCACCCGTTACGTATTTAAATATTGTTATTACACCACCCATTACTTATTTAAATATTGTTTTTCCACCACTCGTTACTTATTTAAATATTGTTCTTACGCCACTAATTACTTATTTAAATATTGCTCTTACGGCACTCGTTACTTATTTAAATATTGTTCTTACGCCACTTATTACTTATTTAAATATTGTTCTTACGCCACTCGTTACTTATTTAAATATTGTTCTTACGGCACTCGTGACTTCTTTAAATATTGTTCTTACACCACTAATTACTTATTTAAATATTGTTATTACGGCACTCGTTACTTATTTAAATATTGTTCTTACACCACTAATTACTTATTTAAATATTGTTATTACACCACCCGTTACTTATTTAAATATTGTTCTTACGGCACTCGTGACTTCTTTAAATATTGTTCTTACACCACTAATTACTTATTTATATATTGTTTTTACGCCACCCATTACTCATTTAAATAGTGTTCTTACACACCCATTACTTATTTAAATATTGTTCTTACATACCCGTTACTTATTTAAATATTGTTCTTACACCACCCGTTACTTATTTAAATATTGTTATTACACCACCCGTTACTTATTTAAATATTGTTATTACACCACCCATTACTTATTTAAATATTGTTATTACACCACCCGTTACTTATTTAAATATTGTTCTTACACCACCCATTACGTATTTAAATATTGTTATTACACCACCCTTTACGTATTTAAATATTGTTCTTACATACCCGTTACTTATTTAAATATTGTTCTTATAGCACCCAATACTTATTTAAATATTGTTCTTACACCACCCAATACTTATTTAAATATTGTTCTTACACCACCCGTTACGTATTTAAATATTGTTATTACACCACCCATTACTTATTTAAATATTGTTATTACACCACCCAATACTTATTTAAATATTGTTCTTACACCACCCGTTACATATTTAAATATTGTTATTACACCACCCATTACTTATTTAAATATTGTTTTTCCACCACTCGTTACTTATTTAAATATTGTTCTTACGCCACCCATTACTCATTTAAATATTGTTCTTATAACACCCATTACTTATTTAAATATTGTTATTACACCACCCATTACTTATTTAAATATTGTTATTACACCACCCATTACGTATTTAAATAGTGTTATTATACCACCCATTACGTATTTAAATATTGTTCTTACACCACCCATTACGTATTTAAATATTGTTATTACACCACCCGTTACTTATTTAAATATTGTTCTTACACCACCCGTTACTTATTTAAATATTGTTATTACACCACCCATTACTTATTTAAATATTGTTCTTACGCCACCCGTTACTTATTTAAATATTGTTATTACACCACCCATTACTTATTTAAATAAGAATGTAGTATTCTCTATATAAACAACTCGTTGTAAGATAAATGGTATCTAACGGGCACTCGTAGTATTGTCTATATAAACAACTCGTTGTAAGGTAAATGGTATCTAACTAATATACGTGTAGTATTCTCTGTATAAACAACTCGTTGTAAGGTAAACGGTATTTAACGGCCACTCGTAGTATTCTCTATATAAACAACTCGTTGTAAGGTAAATGGTATCTAACGGTCACTCATGTAGTATTGTCTATATAAACAACTCGTTGTAAGATAAATGGTATCTAACGGTCACTCATGTAGTATTGTCTATATAAACAACTCGTTAATAACATAAATGGTATCTAACGGACAGTCGTGTAGTAATCTCTATATAAACAACTCGTTGTTAGGTAAATGGCATCTAACTAATATACGTGTAGTACTCTCTATATATACAACTCGTAAGATAAATGGTATCTATAACTCGTTATAAGATAAATGGTATCTACCTGACACTCATGTAGTATTATGTATATAAATAACTCGTAAGATAAATATTATTTATAACTTGTAATACGGTAAATGGTATGTATTACTCTTTATACGGCAAATGGCATCTATAACTCGTTATACGGCAAATGGTATCTATAACTTGTTATAAGGTAAATGGTATCTATAAGTCGTTGTAAGATAAATGATATCTATAACTCGTTGTAAGGTAAATGGTATCTATAACTCGTTGTAAGGTAAATGGTATCTATATTTCGTTGTAAAATAACTGGTATCTATAACTCGTTGTAAGATAAATGGTATCTATAACTCGTTATAAGGTAAATGATATCTATTACTCGTTTAATAATTAGTATCTATAACTCGTTGTAAGGTAAATGGTATCTATAACTCGTTATAAGGTAAATGATATCTATTACTCGTAAAATAATTAGTATCTACAACTCGTTGTAAGATAAATGGTATCTATAACTCGTTATAAGGTAAATGATATCTATTACTTGTAAAATAATTAGTATCTATAACTCGTTGTAAGGTAAATGGTATCTATAACTCGTTATACGGTAAATGGTATCTATAACTCATTGTAAAATAATTGGCATCTATAACTCATAACTCGTTGTACGGTAAATGGTATCTAACGGCCACTCGTGTAATATTCTCCATATGATGAATGGATATTTATTTATTCTTCTTCAGCGCAAGCTACAGGAAATCTTGTTTCTGTGATGAAGTGCGTCATGAACCTGACAGGATTGGACTGCGGATCACCTCGTTGTCCAATCACAGCTGTCGACACAGAACAGAAACAACAACTTAAAGAGGAACTGGAAACCATTGGCTTTTTTCAGTGGAACAAAAAGTGAAATATTTCACATTGTGGATAGATTGTTATTAAAGGCATATTGTTACAGACCACTGACCTATTTAATGGTCTAACAAAGTATTACCTGAACAAAAATAATTTGATTTGTACCTAAATGTACTTTATTCAACCATCTTCATAACTACCATACTCCATTTATTAATGACATTTTGTAAAAATAATTGAATTATGGCAATGGTCCATAATTCAAAAACTAAAATTGCCGAGAGATTTGACATGGATTTCACTTCATCATGTTTCAGTTAAGGTGATGCGATAGCTAGATTTCGTTTCCAACAATTAATGTAATTTTTATTTATTATTAATTTTTAGAGAAATAAGGTCCTTAAATCCGTGACAGTATGCCTTTAAATACAATGAAAAAGAGAGCTTTTTTTAAGGACACCAGATTAAGTCGTTTCAATGTATTGCTTATTAATAAACAATATTATTATTATTATTATATAGAGGCTATTTCATGAGTTTTTTCGAATACAATTTTTATGTCAACGAGTGATGTGTGAAAATATGGTTTTCACACATCACTCGTTGACATAAAAATCGTATTCGGAAAAAAAACCATGAAATGGTCTATTTATTATATACATATTTCCTAATTTTTAACAATATATTTAGCTTTTTGGTAATATCTTTACCTTATCCTATCGAAAACACGTAACGTCATGATATATTTCTTCCTATGGAACTTTGCCAGAAAATGTACTTGACTTTTAAAAAGAAATTTGAATAAAATTTATCTTTATTAACATTTACTTAACAATACTGCGGTGCAAACAAACCTGACAAAGCGATCATCCAAAAACTCCAAGAAAAACAAAACTGATTCGAACACCGTTAAATTCTTACACTTACACTCGATGACACTACATTGTGTCACCATTATTTAGCTTCGTATTCAATTCGTTTTAGATATTTTATTATAATTGCACATCGTATCCCTTTTTATAGGTACAGTTGTTTAAATTACTTTTTTTTCTTCTTTCAAATACGATCAGATGCATTGGTAATCATCAAATTTAAATACGAAGAAACGAGACAAAGGGAGATAATTTAATCATGCACTTTTACAAAAAGGTAAATACGATTTCTATATTTTCACTGTAGCTAAAATACAGTGAAAATATGACTTTTCACCGGATATGACTTTTATGGTTTCCGTAGATCTATATATTTCATTGCTATATATATAATAAAGAATTATATATAACATCAGTAACAACAACAACAACTACAATAATATGGACGTGTAGGCCAGTGGAAGAGAGAAACATCCATAATGAAAACATTCATTTGATTTCAACTTATTTTCATACTTATATCCAATTAAGGTTCAAGCGCGCTATCCTGGGTACACATCTCAGCTATCTGGGCTGCCTGTCCAGGACATAGGGTCAGTCGTTAATTGTTAGTGGTTAGTGAGAGAGAAGAGGGTGTAGTGGTCTTACACCTACCCACTGATTCGTTAAAACTCGCTCTGGGTGGGAACCGGTACCGGGCTGCGAACCCTGTACCTACAAGCCTGTAGTCCGATGGCTTAAGCAAGACAACACCGAAGCCGGCAACGAATACAATGCCTACAGTATTCCTATATCTCCATTACTTGCTTTCGCCAATGGCTTCCAGGGCGTCAAGCAGGCATCAGACTAGAGTTATCCACCCATTTGGTTGAACATTAATATAGTTTTCTTCTTATGTGATTAATGGCTCGGGAGCTACTTTGTATGCTGAATTGTTACACTGGGTGTGACAGGGAAGAGGATGCAGTTAGTGAATATGTGCACTTGGTTTACACTGGATACTGCATATTGTCCCCCACTGCACCTTGAAGTCATGCAACACGTGTGTAAAATGCACAGAAATGGGTGTGATTCGGTCCCTTAGCCCACGTGCGTTTGTTTACATTGATATAACGTGAAAAAGAGCTGGACAACAAGGGTCGTCCTTTTGAGTGTTCATTGGCCCCAGGCAGGTAAGGTTTCTTGTGAAATGCCAATGGCCTGGTGAAATTAATAAAGGTGTTACAGCCACTGGGGCTACATGAGAAAACATAGTGAAATTAATAAAGTTGATACAGCCACTGGGGCTACATGCGAAAACATAGTGAAATTAATAAAGGTTTACAGCCACTGGGGCTACATGAGAAAACATAGTGAAATTAATAAAGGTTTACAGCCACTGGGGCTACATGAGAAAACATAGTGAAATTAATAAAGGTTTAAAGCCACTGGGGCTACATGAGAAAACATAGTGAAATTAACTGTGGTCTGAGTCCAGCAGATTGGCGGCTATGTTGGATAGCACTTGAAACACAGATGTCAAATATTCTTAGTCTTCTGAGGAATGTTTCTCTTGAACTTTCATTTGCTACAAGATATATTTTATGTACACTTCTCAACAGACGGGATAGCACATACCACGGCCTTCAATGTACCATTCGTAAAGCACAAGTCTGTAGGGGAAAACCCGAGCTAAATCCCGTCATAGGTGGACAGGCTCCAATTTGTATAGGGGGAGGGAAGGTTGGCTTTACAATGTTTATTCATATTAGTATTACTGCCAAACAGCATAAGCGTACGAGACGTGGGGGGGGGGGGGGGGCAGGGGGGGGGGCAACTACGCCCCTAGTGCTCTATCAAAACCTCAAGTTCGGGCAAATATTATAGAGATATTTGGGCAAAATGTGCTAACCTGATGCCTTTTTACCAGGTACTTTAATCAATCTAGTCTCAAAGTTAGTTGTAATCCATGTAAAAATGTGTAGTGATTCATTTGCAATGCTATATAGTTGTAGATAATAATGTTAATATGAATTAAAGTTGTTATCCAGATTCTGGCATTTACGTTTAAGTCGGGTAAAAGCCAGCGTGCTCCCTACAAGAATGGGAGCCCGTACGCCTATGCCAAACAGCTATATAGGGTTGAAAAATAATCGCCACGTATTTTTACATGGATTAAAACTGATATTGTGGGTTGAATGATGGCAATACATGGTGAAAAGTGTTCAGGCCAGCTCATGTTGCTCGAATTTTTCTATTATGCCCGAATTTGAGGATTTTCTCGGGAGGTGGAACAAGAAATAAGCCAATGAGCCCACCGACGGTGATCGATCCCAAACCAACCGCGCATCAAGCGAGCGCTGTACCACTGGGCTACATCCTGCCCCCGAGAGAGAGAGAGAGAGAGAGAGAGAGAGAGAGAGAGAGAGAGAGAGAGAGAGAGAGAGAGAGAGAGAGAGAGAGAGAGAGAGAGAGAGAGATAGAGTGAGAGGTAGCGACAAATGATAGGTAGATCGAGAGAATCCCACATACCACGGCATTTGTTATACCAGTTGTAGAGCACTGGCTGAAACGAGAAATAGCCTAATGGGCCCACCGACAGGGATCGATCCCAGACCGACCGCGCATCAAGCGAGCGCTATACCACTGGGCTGCGTCCTGCCCCCTTAGTTAACTTTGAATATGCATGCATATTTTACTTAAATATTTTCGCGTATTACCCTATATGAGACGGGCATTGTACAGATATGCATGTTTACGGGGAGGTGTGTGGGTAGAGTGTTAAATAGAGAATAATAAATGAGTGGTCGTTAGATACCATTTATCTCACAACGAATTGTTTTCAAATGTATCTAACGGTCGAAAGCGAGTTTTATACGTTTTTAAACAACGAGTTGTGAGATAAATGGTATCTAACGGACACGAATGCATTATTCTGTTTATTGTATATCCTTAAAAAAAGAGAGAAAATTTTAACACCTTTTTCGATTAAAAGTTATTTACAGCCGTTGCACTTGTAGCTGACAGACACGTCACAAACACATGATTGCCAGGTTAACTATACGTCACAGAGTAATCGATTTCCACCGTGCTGGGTTTTTTTTTTGTATTGAACGAATGACATTAGCCCTAAGATCACCTTCAGTGCATAGCTACCTTATGCACTAAGGTGATCTTAGTGGTAAGATCGCTTCGTGGAACGGGGCCAGGTCATCAACTAGGAGCAGCCAGTCGTATGTCTTGAAATTGCTAACACACGTACGTGTGTAAACAACTATGTGTTATCAAGAATAGCGCATGGTGTTCTCACCAACGGGTGTGTGAGAAAATAAAAAATTTGGTTTATTTATTTTCCTATTAATTGGTTTAGGAGTTAATTTGTTTAGTATTGTAATTCAATTTTCCAATTTACGTTTTTCCTTTAAAGGAGCCATTTTAGTAGTTATGTTTGTCAGTATCGTAACGGAGGTCAGTACCGTAACGTGTAAGTCAGTATCGTCACAGGGAAGGAAACCAATCACGTGTGCTCCAAATTTTATTTTATTTATAAAGTATTGATGGAACATTATGTTTCAAACGAAATACTTTAATCAAAGTATTCATTTGCATGTTGTTGTGTGTTTTTTTTGGTTTTTTAAAAGTGCCAGTTTAAATACATTATTTATTATTTAAAGCCACACGAAAACCAAACAAGATCAACTTCGCCCGTTTGAATAAAAGAAGGTGTTTAAGCGCAGGGGTGAATGGGGTGGGAGTATGTAACACAATACATCATATTATATTGTTTGTCCATTGAAAAAGTCAAAGAAGAAATATTTCCACACCGTAAAATGTGGTTTAATCATCTTAGAAACGTCATTTATATGACGTTTTTAGCTACTCCTACCAACAAAGACCCAATGAATCTTTCATATGCACTTTCTAATATATAAGATAGTACATATCACGACCTTTGGGATACCAGTCGTGGAACACTGGTTGGAACGGGAAAAACATAATGATAGCCAGGTCCAAGGAGGAGGTACCATCCTGCTACACAAGCAACTCAGGCAAGACTTCTACCGACTGAGCTGAATCCTGACCCATAAAGGAGACAGAGACATATAAAGGACAGACACACATAAAGGAGACATAGACACATAAAGGAGACAGAGACACATAAAGGAGACAGACACACATAAAGGAGACATACACACATAAAGGAGACAGAGACACATAAAGGACAGATACGGACACATAAATGAGACAGACACATAAAGGACAGAAACACATAAAGGACGGATACACATAAAGGAGACAGAGACACATAAAGGAGACATAGACACATAAAGGACAGACACATAAAGGAGACAGACGGGCGGCGATTATATATATTAACACAGCGTTAAGAAGGAAGAGAAGTCTCAAGTTGGTAATGTAGGTTCTTATATTGTACTTTCCAAACATGAAACGTGATTAATTAATTACCAACATGTTGATACAGATAATATACAAGAAAGAAAGAAATGTTTTATTTAACGACGCACTCAACACATTTTATTTACGGTTATATGGCGTCAGACATATGGTTAAGGACCACACATATTGTGAGAGGAAACCCGCTGTTGCCACATAGGCTACTCTTTTACGACAGGCAGCAAGAGATCTTTTATTTGCACTTCCCACAGGCAGGATAGCACAAACCATGGCCTTTGTTGAACCAGTTATGGATCACTGGTCGGTGCAAGTGGTTTACACCTACCCATTGAGCCTTGCGGTGTACTCACTCAGGATTTGGAGTCGGTAACTTGATTAAAAATCGCATGTCTCGACTAGGATCCGAACCCAGTACCTGCCAGCCTGTAGACCGATGGCCTAACCACAACGCCACCGAGGCCGGTAGATAATATATAAGTTGGAGCTCTTGGGTGAATGACACACAGGTCTCCCGATAGAGTTGACATTGCTTATGTTACAAAACTGTCTCTCGGATCTTCCACTAGAGTTTGTGCTTTGTGAGAGAACTTCAAGGTGTATGAACAGTATCCGTTCTCCCCGAGTCTGTCTTTCATGGGTAAATTATCCTTATTTATAAGACGCATACTAAACACGTATCTATGTAATATACAGTTGTCAAGGTGTAGGTTCAGACGCCTACAGAACAGAACAGAACAGAACTTTATTACACTCAGGCCGTTATGCAACGGCGGAAGAGGAACATATATATTCTGATTTTGACAAGATGGTTAACAGGAGGATACAAATAATAGGAATACATTGCTTGGCACATATATGAATACAAATACAAATACTGTACATCACATTACATTATAAAGATATGTGTATTAATAATATCAATACATGATATTGCATTATAGAGATATGTGTATTAACCATATAGATGCATTCTGCGATGTAACAAAGTAGAGGTATATTGTAAAATATAATTATTCAGAAAATTTCAGTTACAACTGTGTACTTTATAATTATTGGTATTACAATATATAGGTATAAATAAAATAAATAAATAATAATAATAATAAAAATTAAATTTTTATAAAATAACAATAAGACATAAAATAATGTAATACGATTTAAAATATATCAAGTATAGTTCTATGTTGACCTTTAGTTTCATTAACTGGTTAATGTATGGTAAATGTGGTTATTGTTGGGTACTGCTGTTGTTATGGGCGTTTAAATACTTGAAAAATTATATTCATGAATTTGGCTAATTTGTTTAGTGTGCTTATTCTTTTACTGCTCATACGTTCTCTAAATTTATATATATTTGGTCGTATATAATAATATGGACGTAAACATTCTTTCCGGGTATTATTGAAAAAACTACATACAAATAAATAATGAAATTCGTCTCCTATGTCGTTTTCATCACAAATAGTACAAAGTCTATCTTCTAATAGAACTATATTCCAACGTCCAGTCTCAACAGGTAAATAATGGTTAGAAGTCCTAAATTTTATCATA
>NC_054705.1:39409962-39509962 GCF_016097555.1 Gigantopelta aegis | reverse complement strand
CCAACAGTCGTTGCCACAACACATGAGTTTATAATTTATTTAAACACTGTGTTGTACTGGTTTAATTGGCAAATATTTTACAGACTGTCAAGCTATCCTACTTTTTCGTACTTTTAGGTCTTTGTCCTATTTTTCCTACTTTTTCTTCAGAATACTTAAGTTTTTCTTACTTTTTTGTTTGAAAATGCCACGAATTGCTGTTAAAGTGTGCATATTCCTTGTGTTATTATAAAAATCATCAGTTATGGGAATTATTTAAATTTTTCTTGGCACCAAGATATATCTCCCAATTTGTAGCACCATATAATCTCAACATATTAAAATTATACCCTCAAACAGACATCGAAATAAGCATTGTGTTTGGTAACCCATTTACAGGTTACCACAAAATATAGCCTGGTAACCTATAGGTTACCACAACTACATGAAAGTTAGAATTGATTTTCTGTTCCTACTACTACTTTTAAGGCTAAAACGCGGACGTTCTAAAATTGTATCGGTGCGCGCGAACATTGGTACGAGAAACGAACTCCGGAAGTAAATTTATCTAGTGGCACTACTTAAACGCGGATTGACTATAATTGCTTGCAATTGCACAAGTGTGCACGAACATTGGTGCAATTTCGTACGAGAAAACGAAACGCGGAAGTAAATCCATCTAGTGGACGCTGCTTAAACGCGGATTGCCTATAATTGCTTGCAATTGCACAAGTGCGCGCGAACATCGATGCAATTCCTTACGAGAAAATGAAACGCGGAAGTCCGGAATGCATAGCCTGGTATACGTTCAGAAACGAAACTACCGTTATGTTGAAATTTTTGTCGAGAACGAAACACCGTTCTCGACTTTTCTTACATGTGGTAACCTCCCGGTAACCTGAACGACCGTTCTCGACTTATTTCGATGCCTGCTCAAAGCCAACATATTTTCCAATGATTAACATGATTATAATGTACAATGTGTATGTATGACTTCAGAATCTATAATACATTATGGAAAACGTAAACTAATCATGTTAACTCTGTTTTACTGTGCATCAGCATTCCTATGCATGTAAATATGTATATTGATTAATATAGTGTACAGTAATTTGAAATAACTGTATCACGTGACCGTTACATAAGATCACATTATTTTTTATAGAACACAAAATACATGTACAAACTGAGCACCACATAAAAAGGTGTTTTGAGCATGAATAATGTCGCTACGTACTGTTTCAGTCCTACTTTTGTTCTACGTTTTCCTACTTTTGTCCTACATTTTCTATATTTTCATTCCTAATTGTGTCCAACTTTTTCAAAAGGGTGTGCTGGACAGCCTGATTTTATAGAGGGGATGAGGCACCCAAACGTAAACAGCCCTAATATGTCTTGTCCGAACGAAGACGGGCCAATATGTTAGTATACTTAACTGGAGGCCCAAAAATGTGGTCTATATCAACTCACCCTCTGGCTATGCCAGTTGATTTTTTTTTTGAATTTCGTGTATGGCTTTGGTTTCATAAATAATATATCGGTTGGTTCAAGCAGTGCAGCTATGTAAGAATACACCCACATAAACTTCGCAATCCCACAATCTAAACCACTGCTTGCATAATTTTTGCACATGCGACTGTATGCTGCTATAGTTTTGTAACCTTTTGTGCATAAAATTATAATACACTGATAGCATTCCCCCACGCCTTGTATTTTAATGTTACTGCTCACGCCCCCCCCCCCCCCCCTCCCCCCTTTTAAAACAACCTAAACAGTTAACGCAACCCGACCGAAAATAAAGACGCCACGGTTTTAGGCCGGGTCGTCGCCGCGCCTTCTATTCACTTGTTCCTCGGCATATCGGAATTCCATAAATATAAAAGTCGAACAACAACAACAACAACAACAAAAATTAAGATGAAAAAGAAGAAAAACGAAACAAACAAGACATTTTAATTTGTCAGTTCTGACAAAAGTTAGCATACCCGGTATGATGTTTTAAATCATCTTTTGCTTGCATTCGACGTTCGTCACTTCCGGGTTCTTGTGCTTCGATTTAGAGAAGAAAAAATGGTTTCGTCGATTTAAATTACGTTGTCATCGTAAATGTACCCTGTAATGAAACACTTGAATGTCTCCTCTTGTCGGCTTTTTAATTAAACAACGATATTTCTAAATACATTAAGGCGAAAACTTAATCGGCAGATCGGTGTATTTTGCTATCGACCTATGCGAAGAATCGGCAGCCATTATTGAAAGTTTGTCTAACCTTGCATCACGTGTGACGGGGGGGGGGGGGGGGGGGGGCGTGGTTAACTCGTCATACGGAGGGGTCAATTGCGACAAAATGGATCTGGCATTAATTCCAACCAACTTATTTTCGTGCTTATATCCAATTAAGGTTCAAGCACGCTGTCCTGGGCACACACACACCCCTAACAGGGGCGTAACTACGTGTACGCAATGTACTCATTTGAGTACAAAATGTTTGTACTTATACGCAATTTAGCTATTTGAGTACACGTTTTTTTCAACAATCGCACTAAATTCTCAACGTTACGTATTAACGCTCCTCTTTAGGAATCCCCAACGTCATTCAAAGCTTGGCTTTCATGAAGATATGACAGTCATAATGACGTCATACGAATTTGACCAATACAAGCGTTTGTAAGAAAATAAGTTTTACAGATTGGAATTACTAGTGACTGAATGGCACGATTTTGAGTGGTTTCGCTATTTTCTTGAGTACAGATTTCAAAAGTCTAGTTACGCCCCTGCCTAAGCTACCTGGGCTGTCTGTGCAGGACAGTGCGTTAGTGGTTAGTTAAGGATTGTCTGTTGTTTCTTTTACGTTCATCGGGGTATGAAAAAAAAAAATCATCCGCAAACTGTGTGAATCGGCGAAGCCGTTCTTACATAAGTTTGCGGATGATTTTTTTTGTTCATACCCAGATGAACGTAAAAGAAATAACAACACTACTTATAATTAAATTTGAATGATACATGCTAATAATAACACTAAAACGTCATACTTTATTTTGAATTATTTTTTATCCATAAACAATAACGCTCATTAAGACAACTTGCCCATATAAAATGACGTCATCACATATGACGTTCCCTGACGACGTAATTTTTACGTTCATCGACAAACTCCCGTTGCTACGTCTGGACCAATTGGATGACGTTACCTTGTAATAAATGTAACAGAAATTTAATTATTGGTTAGTGAGAGAGAAAAGAGGGTGTAGTGGCCTTACACCTACCCATTGAGTCGTTAACAAAATCGCTCTGGGAGGGAGCCAGTACCGGGCTGCGAACACTGTACCAGCCAGCGATCTGGCGACATAATGGGCCCTAAAGTATGCGATAAACAGTCGTTCTACCAGTACTTTCACTTACTGTACATAATAAAGAATTCAATATATTTGTTTTTCTCATCCTCAGGTATATATAGGACAGAGCTATCCCATGAAAGAAAGCTATGTAAGAAATGTCTATCCTACATGGGATATCACGCGCACTCGTTTAACATGACGTCGTTAGTAATATATGACGTCATATTAATGTGAGATGGTGATGTGAGGTTATTAGACAGTTTTAAATTAATATTTTGTTATTAAAACCTTCATTATAAAAGCTATCTTGTTAATTGTAGTGTCATTTAACACATGAAACAAACGCGATAAATATGATAGTTATGATACAATGGTCAAATAAAAAAATTACTTGTTCAGCCATATTTGTCTATTCGTGTAAAATAATGGTTTATTTAGTAATCGATTATAATCGAACATTGATCGGTTTGGCTCTACCGATGTGGTGACTGATTATAAAGATCCACAATCGATTGTGTGGGAAAATGTTAACTGTAATTGTATCCCAATTTAGATGCTAGATTTGATTTAAATATGTTAGGGTTAGTGTTTATTGTCATGTCTACATAAATAATGTAAGTTGTAGAAGCATCACGAGGGGTATATGGATTTTTATGTACCCTCTGTGTGTTCTTTTACCCCGAGCCGAAGTCTCTGGGCAGAAACTGGGCAGAATTTTGAAAATAGCAATTAGTAAAGAAGTTAATAGATAAAAAAAAAAAAGATAAAAAAAAGGTTACAAGCCAAAAATAAAAAAGAATTGACTGCTCGGTCGAATATTTATATAATTTGGAGCATTTTAGAAGGACAGTCCAAAATTAAATAAGAGAAAGAAGACAGGATCGGACTATTTAATAATATTAAAAGAAAGAAGAAGTAATTTCGATATAAAATTTTGAACGCAGATCTAAACGTTTAAAGTCCGATCGATATGTCCACGCGAGACCTCGTTAAGGCCGTTTAGGTGCACAGCATCTACGGGGAGGTGATGATGTTCCTCTCCTCAAAGTGAGGCACCAGTCTTCTGTAGCTGTGGGTGCTAAGGCAGTGGACCATCTGTGGGTACTGGGCGCCGGTGACGATCTTCATGATTCTGTGGATGGTGTTGTTATCCATGTCATGGCTGAGGAATCCCTGTCGGTAAAGATCATCCCGGCGCGACGTCACTACTATAGCTTCCACTCCCCGTAGTTTGACCGTGTGGATGGCGACCTGGTGGCCATTGGGAAACGTCTTGAAGTCTTCTTCGTAGACCCAGCCTGGTAGTCTGTCGGGGTCCGTGACGTCTCCCACCAAGTACTTAGAGTACTGGCCTTTGATCTTCCGCGCTGCCACTCTCCAGTCACCCGAAGAGGAAGTAGAAGGCCGCGTCTTGGCTGGCTGGTCCCCCGGGGGGGGGGGGGGGGGGTTGGTGGGCCACGGCCTTCCTATTGACAGCCTCAACATCCAGAGTCGCCGTCGCGGAGTCCCCCGTGGGTGGGGGTCTCGACGCAGACGAACGACGAGCATGAACAGGTGACGCTGGTCGCGGTGCACTAGTTGGCTGCTCCACTTCCCGTTTGGTTGTGGTGGAGGCGGCGACGCAGACGGGACCGCCACTGGCAGTTGAGCCGCCAGCTTTGTCCCCGCCTGAGCCGTCCCTGGCGCACGTTTCCTCTTCCTAGTTCCCTTCCTCTTGGCTGTAGACGCGTTGCCATACACCAAGGTCACAGTTGCCCGTGACCCGGTGTACGCGACGCGGTACTCCAACAGCGATCCATAACTTGCGATCAGTCCCCTCGGGAGGGGGGGGGGGGGGGGGGGGGGGGGTTGAGAGCGCATGAAACCACGTCTAGTCTAACTTCGTCGCTGGCCAAACTGAGAATCCATAACGCCAGACGATAATTGTTAACAATTTATTAACGGAGCCGTACCACGCGGACGCGAACGAAACCACTTGCCAGTGACGAAAAATAGTTCCATCGATAAACGAGTTTTTAACTCCAAATGTTTGTAATACGAAATTGTCTGAAACAGATATTAATAAATAAAAATAAAAAAAACCTTTTTTTTTTATCAGAAATGTATGTAGTAAAAAAATAAAAATATTAAAGAAAAAACAAAAAAACAACAACTGTTGCTAATCGCGCATTAATACAATAACACCACGACCGTAATTGACCCCCCGTACGGCGTGATTGACAACCGCTCTGGACCAATCATGTTTCGCGGTTCAAAAACCGCGGGCCCAAATTTGCTTGGACGCCATTAGGTTAGACAACATACTTTTTTTCGATGTGTAACTGAATTATAATCATAGTAAACATATATTTCTGCTGACAAGTGTTAATAGCGATGACAACTATGCGGAGCCTACGATTGACGTAAAATCAGTGTTTTCCTGCGAAACCGTCACATGGTATTGAAAGTGAAGTTTTGCCGAATCCATCAAAATTCAACTGATATATAAATTCTACGAAGGTAAGAGTTTAAGAATCACTTTCCCTCCAATGTAATGGAATTTACTGACTCATTTAATCAGTCTTCGATGCATATATTGTCGTTAAGAATCCGTCGTTAAACAATACACAGTCAGACGAATGGCCAAAATAAAAGTTTTGACAAGACTTCCGATCGTTCCAGCATTCAGTTAATTTAGGCGTAAGTTAGGTTTAGGGTTAGTGATAGTATTAACAAGCATGCTGGAACGTTTTAAAGTCTTAGCATTTTTTTCTTTTTCTTTTTGTTTGCATGTGTGTAGGCGTGAGTCTGTGTATGTTCTGTTGTGTGTGGGGTGTGGGGTGAGGGGTGAGGGGGGTGAGGGAGTAACCCATATGGTTGTGAGCTTTAGGGGGATAAGGAAGTATTGTCTGGAAAGTTATAAATTAGGCAAATTTTATGTAGGGACCCTGAAATGTTTTGAAGCCAAAAAATAATAATAAAAAAATCTTGGAAATTAATAGATATATTTTTTAATGTTCAGATAAATGATAGTAAAAGAACTGCTGTTTATAAATGGTCATGTGCTTGAAATATGTTCTAACCCTAATTTCAAAACATTTCAAACCCATAACCACCTAGATGAGGCACTTACATCTGTTTTGTTTTTATTACCTACCCTAAATATGATTTTCTTTTGGAGACAGTAGTTTTGTTTTTCATCATTATTTTATACCCCATATTTTAGCAAAGCATAGGCATTTTTCTTCTTCCACATGCCATCTTATATGTAGCTTTGTGCAACTATCTAATAGAAATCAAATAACATCATCAACGTTAAATACATTGTTCACTACTTCTCATTTACTGCTATACATTTTAATTTTACACTTTGTTTAGTCACATTGATTTTGTTTCCTGTTAAAAAAATGTTTTCCTAAAATTAAATTAAACTTCAAATTAATACAATGATATGTAATTAAGTTACAAACTAATGTACTTCTTCAAATGGATGTGAAATACTTAACATGTTTGTTTTTATATATTTCAGAAACTGGACCAATGGATGTGGAGTCGTTGATTAGATGTCGAAAATGAGATTCTGAAGACAAAATATTAAACAAATTACATTGCATCTTGATATTAAGAACAGAATGATAGAAATAATAGAACAGTTTCAACTGATATGTGAAAGAAAAACTGGGGCAGGGGGTGAAATTGCTGCTGAAAATGAAACACTTTCAACAATTTCTTTTAATACAATATTAAAAAAAATTAATTGTGTTTGACATATTGCTGCTAAGGAGTAATTCAGACTTCCAAGACTTGGGATTCAGTTTGACACCACCCATCAAATGGTAATCCTTAATTGCTCAGTTTCGAGGATAATGATTTGGAGATGGATGCTACAGAAAGATAATTTTTTGAATAGATATATTTACCTGTACCAGATTGCATGGGGATTAATACGTAAAGACCCTCTCTTTGAGAAAAAAGAAAATGTTAGGAAGTATTCTCATAATAAATATTAAACAAATTGTGCAAACTGCAATCTGTGGTTTAGTTTTATGTTATATATATATATATACAGTGTTTCTGCCAGAAATAATTTTTTGTGTATGGCGCTATGTTACTGAATGCAACCACAGTCAACGGGCTACGGGGGGTCTCCTCCACAAATAAAATGGGTTACATTTAGGGTTAGGCTTAAGAAAATCATACAATAATGATAAGAGTCATTAATTTTGTCAAAATGTTAACTTAAAAAAAATAAAAATTTGGGTATGGCGGGTTGTGTGAGATTGGGGGGGGGGGGGGGGGGGGGTGCAGAAGCTTCAAGTTTGATTCCCAACAGTTGTTGCCACAACACATGAGTTTATAATTTATTTAAGCATTGTTGTACTGGCTTAATTGGCAAATATGTTACAGACTGCCCAGCTACTTTTTCGTACTTTTTGGTTTTTGTCCTATTTTTTCTACTTTTTCTTCAGAATACTTAGTTTTTCGTACTTTTTGGTTTGAAAATGCCACGAATTGCTGTTAAAGTGTGCATATTCCTTGTAATATTATAAAAGTCATCAGTTACGGGAATTATTTTAATTTTTCTTGGCAGCAAGATACATCTCCCAATTTGTGGCACCATATAATCTCAACATATTAAAATTACACCCTCAAAGCCAACATATTTTCCATTGATTAATATGATTATAATGTACAATGTGTATGTATGACTTCAGAATCTATAATACATTATGGAAAACTTAAATTAATCATGTTAACTCTGTTTTACTGTGCATCAGCATTCCTATACATGTAAATATGTATACTGATTAATATAGTGTACAGTAATTTGAAATAACTATAACGTGACCGTTACATAAGATACACATTATTTTTGATAGAACACAAAATACATGTACAAACTAAGCACTACATAAAACTGTGTTTCGAGCATGAATAATGTCGCTACGTACTGTTTCAGTGCTACTTTTGTTCTACGTTTTCCTACTTTTGTCCTACATTTTCTATATTTTCATTCCTAATTGTGTCCAACTTTTTCAAAAAGGTGTGCTGGACAGCCTGATTTTATGAAGAAGGGATGGGGCACCCAAACGTAAACAGCCCTAATATATCTTGTCAGAACGGAGACGGGCCAATATGTCAGTATACATAACTGGAGGGCCAAAGATGTGGTCCCCACCAACCCACCCTCTGGCTACGCCAGTTGTGAATTTAATTGTTGTTTTTTGTTTGTTCTTTTCGTGTATGGCTTTGGTTTCATAAATAGGGCAAGTGCCGTATATCGGTTGATTCAAGCAGTGCAGCTATGTAAGAATACACCCCCATAAATATCGCAATCCCACAATCTAAACCACTGCCTGCATAATTTTGGCACAGACGACTGTATCCTGCTATAGTTTTGTAACCTTTCGTGCATAAAATTTTGGTACACTGATAGCATTCCCACACGCCTTGTATTTTAATGTTACTGCTCACGTCCCCCCTTTTTGTTTTTTTTAAACAAAACATTTAACGCAACCCGACCAAAATTAAAGACGCCACGGTTTTAAACGGGTCGAGGCCGGGTCGTCGCCGCGCATTCTATTCTCTTGTTCCTCGGCATATCGGGATTCCATTAATATAAAAGTCGAACAACAACAACAACAAAAATTAAGATGAAAAAGAAGAAGAAAAAAGAAACAAACAAGACATTTTAATTTATCAGTTCTGACAAGAAAAACGAGCATAGGATGTTTTAAATGTTCTTTTGGTTCGACGTTCACTTCCGGGTTCTTGTGCTTCTATAAAATTTACTGAAGTAAAAATGGTTTCTTCCATTTAAATCACGTTGTCATCGTAAATGTACCCTGTAGTGAAATACTTGAATGTCTCCTCTTGTCGGCTTTTTATTTAAACAACGATATTTGTAAATAAATTAAGGCAAAAACGTAATCGGCAGATCGGTTGATTTTGCTATCGACCTATGCGAATTGGCAGCCATTATTGAATGTTTGTCTAACCTTGCATTACGTGTCACGGGGGGCGTGGTTAACTCGTCATACGGAGGGGTCAATTAGGTGGCCGAGTTACACATTGCAGCTTTTAAAAGTATTGAAATAGTGTATTTTGTAGTAAAAATAAAATTAATTATGTATACTTGATTGATTATCAATGTTATTTATAATCTAATTATTGCTTTAGCATTAACTGGGGTGGCTGGAAACTGTTGGAAATTACAGACGGGGTATAAGAGAATTTGGCTCCGCCCACAGGGGTATAACGGCAAACAACCAATGAGATTAAAGAATTTTACATGAAGGCGAGATAAGAAATTAGTTGTAATCCATGTAGTCTATTAATATATAAATATATATATATTCACACACACACATACACATACACACACATACACATACACACACCTATACACATACACACACACATACATACATACATACATACACACACACACATGCACATACACACATACACACACACAAACACAGAGAGAGAGAGAGAGAGAGAGAGAGAGAGAGAGAGAGAGAGAGAGAGAGAGAGAGAGAGAGAGAGAGAGAGAGAGAGAGAGAGAGAGAGAGAGAGAGAGAGGTTATTACCAGTGTTTTTCGGTATCGTCAATATCATATATTAGGAATAATAATTGTATTATACGAGCCTAATATATGATATTGACGATACCGAAATACACGAGCGTAATAATCTCTTTATCATATAATCTCAAGCTTAATACAACGTGTTTTAATAAACTGTACACGCAACTTTAATTCCAGTCCGCCACTACTAGATATTCAAATGACGTAAGAATATGTGGCGCGGTGTATATTTGAATGGAAATGACGTCAAACTCGAATGACGTCATTTTGGATGTCCTTACATCAAAACAAACTAGGGCTTAACGGGGTGGGGTTTTTTTTGTGGTTTTTTTTTTGGGGGGGGGGGGGGGGGGTCTGAACGCTAGACAGCTTTTAGTGTCAAATTGCCATTGAAATTTTTTATTCGATGACTATGAATACATACGTCAATTATGGAGTGTCACACAAGTACGTTTGCTTAAATGTCAATAAACCTAGTGTCGTGACCTCGATCTAATTTGCAAAGTTATCAAATTCTTAAAGTATGTGATCTTGAAAATATCTATATAGTGAAACCTGTCTAAACTGGCGACAAAATGGTTCGAAGGAGGTAAAATGATGCTGCAGGTGTGATCCGTTGCGACAAAATGGATCTGGCATTCATTCATTCATTTCAACACACACACACACACACACACACACACACACACACACACACACACACACACACACACAGCTGTAAAGTGTTGCATTGATTTGCACTGTGCTTAACAACGGGAACGGGATTATCAACATCAATGTAATACCATGCTTTTGTGCAAGCGTAGTTTTGCCGTTTCGTTAACAATAGAGGGTTACGCGTTATACTAGATTACCCACGATCCATAGCGTTCGGCCATGTTGGAAGGCATCAACACCTAATAATAGCTAGGCCTACTTGTCGAATCTGTTTGTTAGTCTTCATTCGTCCTGAACCAACATAATGCCGACTACTTGTGGCATTGTCAGTTGTAATGCCCGTTAAGGGAGAGACAATAAAGGAAATTTTTTTTGGCTTCCTAGCATTATCACGCACCAGGGTGAAGAAACTAAAGAAAAAAGTGAAATACGAAGGAGGCTTTGGCTTAAGTTTCAGCTATAAACCGATCGGACCTAGGACATGTCCTATTGATTATCTTATAACAAAAACTGACAATTCAAACCCAGTTTTTGATAAAATTGTGTTTGTGTGTTGTGCCGTTACAAATATGTACCCATCAGTTGTTCCATTTGACTGAAGAATGGAAATGTCATCACACACCTGTAAATATGTTTTATTAGGACATTTATAATTAGCATCTGATTACCCTGGAAAAAATACATTCAAAACAGATTCACTTGAAAAATAATTATCATGTCATGTCATGTCACAGGGTTTTACGTGCACATTCAGAACAAGCTGTTGTAGCGCACGCCTGTCGTGGGCACAAGAGCCGGCTTTGGCCGGCTCCTCCGTCCATGACAGGAAAGTTGGGGGGAGGGGAGAGGAGGGACCGCTGGCACTGGCAGGTGCAAGGGAGCACCAGCAGCCCGATCAAATCGGTAGCAGGCGGGTGGGGGTGGTGGTGGTGCTATGGAATTTGAATGGAGCAGTTAAATGCCAAAGACCAAAGGGTACGCAATTTTGATTCAGGGAATTTGGCGCAATTTTGAACGGTCGGTCAAAAGGTAAATGGCCGAGCTAATATAGGTTTTGATATTAGTGAATCGAGAGTAGCTCTATATATGAACAAAAATAATCCTCCAAACATGTTTGCAGTTTATTACTAGTCACTGTTGAGAATATTGGTAATTTTCAGGCATTGATTAGTGAATTAGTGAAGCAGACAAAACAAGCAACTTCTACAAAACCGAACCAAGAGACTACATTGACCTCGTAAACAAAAACGTAACACAATCCTACAAAAAAACCTAACCACGGTACCACAAACATGATAACCTCAACAGACAAGGAAATTGCAAAAAAACCGAGAACTCGATGATAGAATTGAAGTATCGGCAAATAGCGATTCATTCATAACACTAAAAGACCATAAACCGGATTTCAACAACAACCCGACATGCAGACTAATCAACCCAAGCAAATCAGAAATTGGCATTATCAGCAAGCATATTTTAGACAAGATAAACATACAGATTATCAAGGCAACGAAAGTGAACCTGTGGAGAAACACAAGCAGCGGCATAGAATGGTTCAAAAATATCCCAGAAAAACATAAACACGCATTTATCACCTGTATGTGTGTAACTTCTACCCATCGATATCAGAAGATCTCCTAAGAAAAGCACTCGACTATTCATCAACATTCACTAATATTACATAACAGGACCAAGAAATTATTATCCACACAAAAAGATCACTCCTGTACCACAAAGACTCACCATGGATAAAGAAAGACACAAACAACATGTTTGATGTGACAATGGGTTCATATGACGGAGCGGAAACCTGTGAGCTAATAGATACATACATGCTGTCGCTGATTGCATCAAAATTCAAAGATGAAATAGGACTATATCGCGACGACGGTATTGCAGTATGTAAAGCCACCCCAAAAGAAATTGAAAAAACAAAACAAGAAGTCAACAAAGTATTTCAATCAAAAGGCCTAAAAATCACAATACAAGCAAACAAGAAAATCGTAAACTTCTTAGACGTAACCTTCGACCTCACAAATGGGCACTTCAAACCATACATGAAACCCAAAAACAAATTATTATGCGTCCACCATCCAAGTAACCATCCTCCGACAATACTAAGAAACATCCCAGCAAACATCAACAAGAGACTAACAAGCATCTCATCTAGTGAAGAAATATTTAAGGAAGCCATAGCCCCCTACCAAAAAGCAATCACAGAAAGTGGATACGATTACAAACTTACATACAATCCGCAACCAAATCAACCTTCAAGACGAAAGAACCGAAAAAGAAACATCACATGGTACAATCCTCCATGGGACTCTAACGTCAAAAGCAGCATCGGGAAAAAGTTTTTAAACACAATCGACAAATGCTTCACCAAGAACCACCCATTACACAAGATCTTTAACAGGCATACACTCAAACTTAGCTACTCATGCATGCCAAACGTAAAAAACACCATCTCATCCTACAACAAGAAAATACTCTCTGATGCAACAACGACGCCAGCACAGCAACCAAAAAAAAGAGTGCAACTGTAGAAAGACACCCGAATGCCCACTCGACAAAAAATGCCTCCAATACAACGTGGTGTACCAAGCAACAGTGACAACAAAATCAAACACAGAATCATACGTAGGGCTAGCAACCAATTTCAAAGAATGATACAGAAACCACACGGCATCCTTCCAACATGAAAACAAAAGAAATGAAACAGAGCTGTCAAAACACATATGGAACCTGAAGGACAATAACAAATCCTTCCGCATAAAGTGGAAGGTACTCAAAAAATGCCAACCCTACAGTAACATAAATAAGAAATGTGACCTATGCCTTTACGAAAAGTTTATCATAATATGTCAGAAACACCTGTGCAGCCTGAACAAACGCAATGAATTAGCAAGTCCATGCCACCACCGAAATAAATTCGTTCTCAAAAACATAAGTAACACCGATGTCACCGAAATGTACCAAGCGCCAGTATAAGACCTGAATTCTCAAAACTTTCTTGGTGACGCGATATAGTTGTCGAGAATTACGTCATACATCAACTAATGTTGTGACGTCATCAGTCGCAAACGTTTTTAACAGTATTCGTTAATATTGCAGGAAGAGTGTGGTCATTATTTGACCATACGAAACAGAGCTGTAGCAATAACACGATGAAGAACTACTGAAGTCTGGAATTATTTAATATATATATATACTCTTCAAAAGAAGAAACGCAAAACCACATTGTCGTAACATTTGGAGAATTGATTTAATTATTGAATGGTGAGTCCGATAATTACCAAATGTTGCAGGATTGTTCACAATTCACTCTAGTCCATTGTGAGTAAGTGATAGGACACACCACCAAGGTCAAGGTCATCTGGAGTCAATACCGGGTGTGGCCTCCGCGTGTGTTGACAACTGCCTGGCACCGCCTGCCCATTGAAGCAACCAGAGTACGGATGACGTCCCGGGGGATGGTGGCCCACTCGGCCTGCAAGGCTGCTGCCAGCTCGGGCAGGGTCTGGGGCTGTGGTTGTCGCTGTCGGAGGCGTCGGTCCAACTCGTCCCATAGATGCTCAATTGGGTTCAAATCCGGTGATATCGATGGCCAAGGAAGGACATTAATGTTGTTGTTCTGTAGGAAAGCCGTTGTGAGACGTGCTGTGTGAGGCCTGGCGTTGTCATGTTGGAACACTGCGTTGGCGTTGGCCATAACTGGAACGATGTGTGGCCGGAGGATCTGGTCAATGTAGCCCTGTGCATTCAGGTTGCCCTGCACGTGGACCAGGTCAGTTCTGCCAGTGTGTGAGATGGCTGCCCACACCATGACACTACCCCCGCCGAATCTGTCCACTTCCTGCACGCAGTTTGCCGCATAACGTTCACCACGACGCCTATACACGCGACATCTTCCATCATGACGTCGGAGCAGAAATCGGGACTCATCACTGAACCACACCTGTCTCCATCGCAGTTGAGGCCATTGTCGATGAATCTGGCACCACTGCAGTCGGAGTCGACGGTGTTGTGGTGTTAAGATGACACCTCGAACTGGACGTCTGGCACGAATTCCTACCTCACGTAGGCGGTTCCGTACGGTCTGGTCGGATATCCTGCGCAAACCTGGTATTGTTGCGGCTGTGGAGGTGGCAGTAGTCAATCGTTCCCGAAGGTGGCGTACCCGGATGTAGCGGTCCTGCCCGGGGGTAGTGACCCGTGGTCGACCGGATCTAGGGAGGTCACGTGTTGATCCATGTTGCTGGTAACGGTCCCACGGTAACGGGGACACATGGAATGCCCTGGCAACGGCCGTTCTGGATTCGCCTGCGTCTAGTCGGCCGATGGCATTGTTTCTCTGCGGTTCACTGAGACGTGGCATGTCCTGGATTGTCAACTGTCGGCCAGATACAGAGGCCAGGCAAGCGAACACCCTGCACTATTATACTGTCGGTGTTCATGTTGCACGTGCAGACAACGCACGTGCAGTGGTGACATGGTTTGCACGTGGCTGCGTTTTTGCGAATATTTACATTTTGGAACTTTATTGTACAGTAGCTGCGTTTTATCGAATGTAACCGTGGGAATGTGTTTGGGACATGCAATGACCTTATATTCACAAAGCATGAACCGGTAGGAAACATAAAATCGGAGTTATAACCCATTTGTACCCTTTTGCGTTTCTTTTTTTGAAGAGTATATATATATATATATATATATATATATATATATATATATATATATATATATATATATATATATATGTGTATATATATATGTATGTAATAATCAAAATATCGGAAATAAATTCCAGAGGACTAGGAATACTAGGATTGAAAGTCCTGTGGATCAGGGGTACCAGGAATAAAAGTCCCACGGACTTACATTCCTCGGAATCCACGTCCCACAGACTTAAATTCCTAGGAATACAAGTCTCACAGACTAGGATTCCGAGGAATGGAAGTCCGATCGGACAAAGATTAAGAAAATCACAAATAATCAGACCGTCAAAATATAAACTTATAAAACATATTAAAAATTATGTTGGTATATATAGAAATTGTCTTTTGCTGTTCGCCAAATGTTACGTTTTTGGAGTTACCAGTTTTCATATATATATTTTTATTCCTAATATATGATATTGACGATACCGAAATACACGAGGGTAATAATCTCTTTATCATATAAGCTCAAGCTTAATACAACGTGTTTTTGTAAACTGTACACTCAACTTTAATTCCAGTCTGCCATTACTAGTTATTCAAATGACGTAAGAATATGTGGCGTGGTGTATTTTTGAATGGAAATGACCCCAAACTCGAGTGACGTCATTTTGGATGTCCTTACATCAAAATAAAGTTATGCCTAACGTTTTTTGTTTTCTGAACGCTGGACAGCTTTCAGTGTCAAATTGCCATTGAAATATTTTTATTTGATGACTATGAATGCATACGTCAATCATGGAGTGTCACCTAAGTACGTTTGCTTAAATGTCAATAAACCTAGTGCCGAGACCTCGACTAATTTGCATCTAATTTGCAAAGTTATCAAATTCTTAAAGTATGTGATCTGAAAAATATCACATACCTTGATTGCACTAAAAATGTAAGATAATATATGATATTTTGGGCTACATATTGTTTTTTAGATATATATTTAGATATACACATGGACACATAGCCTACTTTATATCTGTAGTTGCATTATATACTTTTGAGAAAAGCAAGATATTCGTCCTACTTCAATATGCTGACAAAAATATAAGACGATTATAAAAATGCACTCACGTATCTGATCCACAAGTCTATGATGTAAAAAATTATTAAGTTGATACTTAAACTTAAAAATAATATTTTGACATAGAGATTTGAACCCAGAATAATCTTGGGAGACTCGTACACTTGCCGTTTCGTTAACAAAAGGGCTAAGTTTGAAGAAGTGATTATGTTATAGAACATGGCTTAATAATGTAACTGACCTGCGGTTTGTGTGTGTGTGTTTTTTGGTGGGGGGGGGGGGGGGGGGGGGGGGGGGGAGGGGGGGGGGGGGGGGGTGGGGGGGGGGGGGGGGGGGGGGGGGGGGGGGGGTGGGGGGGGGGGGGGGGGGGGGGGTGATGGGTGGGCGGGGGGGGGGGGGGGGGGGGGGGGGGGGTGGGGGGGGGGGGGGGGGGGGTTCCTAAACAGGCTGGGTGTTCAGCGGCCGTATGGGTCCTGGATTGGGTTCAGGAGCAACGCCCCAAATAGTAAGCGTACAAAACAGTTGCCCCCTCCCCATTTCCTGCCCTCTAAAGCTGTAGCAAAACCTCAAATTTGGGCAAAAATAATACAGATATTTGGGCAAAATGTGCTAACCTGTGATCTTTGTACCATGTATTTTCATCATTCTACCAGGTCCAATGTGACCAGTTGTAAATAAACTAATGTGAGATGATATTACATAAAACATTAGTAACGTCACGTTTTACAAACAGATTGCCTTACATTTCGCATGTCATTTGCAATAAAAATAATACTTCCATGACACAAAAATAACATTCTTACACATCCGTTGGTGAGAACACCATGCGGTTTTATTAATAACACATGGTTGTTTACACACGTATGTGTGTTAACAATTTCAAGACAAACGACTGGCTGTTCCTAGGTGATGACAATGTCACCAATGCCATACGTCCAATAAAAATAAAGCACGGTGGAACTCGATTACACTGTGACGTATAGTTAACCTGGCAATCATGTGTCTGTGATGCGTAAGGTAGCTACAAGTGCAAAGGGTTGTAAATAACGTTTAGTCGAATTTTTTTTTTAAATTTGCTTAAAACCTTGTTTTTGAGGATATGTAAGAAATAGAATAATACATTTGTGTCCGTTAGAAACCATTCATCTCACAACTCGTTGTTTAAAAACATCAAACTCGCTTTCGCTCGTTAGATACATAAACAGAACTTCAAATACGTTGTTTTCGCTTTTATTTTGCGCAAGAATATATACCACGAGACCACGTAACAGTCGAGTGGTATGTTCTTTCGCAGAATAAACGAGTGCAATAAATTGGAAGCGAAAATAACGTATGTGAAGTCCTGTATTTATTACATACCTTCTTTTATGTTTTACAAACATTGTTAAATCTATGATCTATAATCATTTCATGGATTTACTTAACGTTAAGAATCATACTAGTATAGGCTCGGAGGGGGTGGGGGTGGGGGAGGGGGGGTAGTTTGAGTACATGACTCTTTTAGAGAGTTAACTTAATTTTTTTTGTTCTATATGACAAGGCCTTAAGAAAACGTTTGTGTAACACTTCCAGGTTAAGTACGTTGTCTCAGCAGAGCACATTTATGATTTTTGCTTGGCCGGCAAAAGGTTAAAATAAATATATTGGAGTTTCATGCAATAAATAATTAATTGACACTGTCACGGGGATCCTATAATACCCGTAACTGAATAAAACACGATTATCCAAATATCTCTCCTAACTGTATATCTATTAGATCTCTCTGTATTGGGCAGTATATACCCGCGTGGCTCGTCTCTAGGTATGAACAGAGATAAGATCTTATATAAAGCATATATAATATAGCACGTTTAGTTCACTAGAAAACACAACAAAAACACAATACACCTTGGAATCTGTATTAATCTACGCTGACAAATGTACTGCCGCAGTAGTTAATTAACAACAACAAATAGTAACAACCCAGAACTGATCACTTAATTAGTTAATCACTAGGTGTCTAGTTTATACAATATTCTAATCACTTCACCGTGACACAACACCTACACGTGTGATAATTGAGAAACGCTTCCAGGGGAACTTAATTAATAAAGGAATTACAACTCTATTCCTAACTGGTTAATTTTTAATTAACCCTTATCTACTCATTCAGTAACCTTGTAATACAGAATTAATACTGGTACCTAACACAATAAAGACAATAACCTACAGTTTACCTAGGTCCTCTAGGATGACTGGTCAAGCTTTATATATATTAGAACAGTGAGCCTACAGTCTACTGCGTCAGATTACCGGCAGCACCGTCTAAATAATATTGGTATAATACAGTATTAAAATATTTAAAGTCACATCAATCACATCAAGGTTATACAACAGAGCAGAAATAATATTTACCAAGTCCAAACGAACAACGTTCCCCCTGGAAGCCTTCCTATGTTTCTCCCTGATATCTCTAAAACCCTAGCTATTTATTATAA
The DNA here is from genome assembly GCF_016097555.1 of Gigantopelta aegis. NCBI lineage: Eukaryota > Metazoa > Mollusca > Gastropoda > Neomphalida > Peltospiridae > Gigantopelta > Gigantopelta aegis. Next base: position 39,491,209 of record NC_054705.1, on the reverse strand, counting down.
AACCCAGTATCGCGGCACCGAATACCTACAAGTGATATTTCCACAGCGACCAAGACGACATGGCCTCCGCAACTGGGCTGGGTGTGTATTAGGCAAAGCTCGACCACGGTCGCGCGGAGGTATTACGTAACAACGTGCCCACCTGGGCTTAAGTGCATATTGGAACTGCACACGGCCCTCTAAAACAATTAATGTCGCCACAGGCGAAAACAAAATTAAGAGCATGTTCTGTCACACACACCCACCTCAAAAAGGATATTTCCTCTACTCTAGGAATAGGGAAATATACTACATTAAAACAAAAGGTGCGTTAACCGACGCATTCGGGCATTTATATCACATGTAATAAGGTGACTACCAGTAATCACACTGAGTCTCTGAGTCCCTGGTATACAAATAAATATATAAAAACAAAACAGAAATCAAGAATGTCAACACATTATCATAACGTTCAACTTCGGGACAGGGCATCAGCGATTATATTGGATGTGCCCTTGATATGTTCAATGGTAATTGGGAATTCTTCCAGAAGAAGACTCCATCTCAAAACTCTCTGGTTGGTGGCTTTCATTCTGTGAATGAAGTTAAGTGGATTATGATCAGTAAAGACCACCACGTGATGCACTGCCGATTTCACGTAGATCTGAAAATGCTTCAGAGCTTATACCATGGCCAAATCTTCCTTCTCTATAGTGGAATAATTCACCTGGTGTTTGTCAAACTTTTTGGAGAAGAAACTTACAGGATGGTCCAGTCCATTTTCGTCTTCCTGGAACAGCACAGCTCCAGCTCTTACGTCACTGGCATCCACAGCCAGCTTGAAAGGCACTCGGTAGTCTGGTGCTGCCATCACGGGAGACGAGGAGCGCATCTGCTTGAGACGGTTGAATGATTTCTCGCATTCACCTGACCACTGGAACTTCGTTTCCTTCTTTTTCAGTGTCGCACGTTTCCCAGGTTTTCTCTGATAGGCATGCTGTCGAATCGGTGTAGCGTTGGGTTCCAAGCGTACATCCTGGCTTAAGGTGTTGGTAACCGTTGGAAGGTCCTGACAAATGAAAACATTGTCTTGTATCAATGTAGTCAGCTTTGCCCGCTGGGGGATCAAGTCTGCTAGAATCTGGCTGTTGGTTAATTTGATCTCTGCAGTCTTGACGTCATCACAGGAAATTGAGTGACTCTCAATTTGGACAGGTAACTCTGGAACTATCGGCAGTCTGTCAAAATAACCTTTTATCAAATTGATGTGACAATACCTACTTTTCCTAACCCTATCAGGAGTGTTTATCACATACCCTGTCTCATTAACCCGTTTGTGCACAACATAGGGCCCGAAATACCTGTTCTGCACAGAGCCCCGTTTAATGGGAAGGTACAGCAGCACCTTATCCCCTGGTTTAAATTCCCGACTCATAGCCTTCCTATCAAACACTGATTTTATTTTGCTCTGAGCATGGCTCGGTGGCTTCCTAGCTAGTTAGGTCGCCTGCCACCTCCTATCTCTAACTCTCTTATTCATTAATACTCTCTCAGTTAACAATGTAGTGCGAGCTGCCAACAAATTTGGATCAGCCCCCTGCTCTAGGATTAACTCTTGTCTATTACAAGGTAAGTCCCCTCTATCAAACACAACTGGTTCATTTACCCTCTGCGGGAGGTCAACAGGTTCCACCACATTTAGTTCCTCAGTAGACTTATCTACTATTTTACTGATAATCTCATACACTCCAATTTCATGGCTCACACACGTATCAGACAAATCACAAATATGCTCTGGGTCTCGTGTTACCCTTCTGGCCATAGCCCTAGTCTTTACACCCGCAGGATATCTAATCTCATCAACCTCACACTCTTCTATTGGTAAAGGGCTGTCTTTAATTAACAATTGGTCACATTTCGGCTGACAACACTGACTAGTCAAATCGTTACCCAACAAAACTCCTATGTTTTCAACAGGCAAGTCCTTCACAACACCCATAATGACTGGTCCCGTCACAAACTTCGAACACAAGAAAACGTTATGTAACCGGACAACCATTTTTTCTCCAGTAACCGAGGTTAAGGCCAAACTACGTCCTGTATCTGAATTTTCAATACATGCTAAACATTCTGACGTTATCAGTGACTGACTACACCCGGTATCTCGATAGATTGATATTGCCTTAGGACTCAATTCTTGTTTCACATCACAAACCATACCAGTGGACACATACGGGTTTACTTTCTCTGCCATGGGACTAACCATTAACTCTCTCGCTAACGGAGCTGACCTCACTAAACCGACCACTTGCGCATTATCGCGTTTCCTTTTAAAATAGTCCCCAACAAGATGGTTATCCTTTTTACAGTAACTGCAATGTGGACGAAAAGTTCGTGCATTGGCTGATAATGCAGGTTTATCCTTACTTTGCTCACCAGGTACATTCCTTGCCTGACTAGCTGACCAACTAGAAGACTCTCCCCAATAGTTACTTTCCGGGAAAAACCTGGCTGAAATTTCTTCTTATCACCCTGTTGTAAAGAGCTACCCTGTACTGTCTGAGCTTTGTGTATTAACACGTAATCATCTGCCACTATGCCTGCCTCCTCTATCTTTTTGACATCACGATCCTCTAAATGAATACGTAAGCTAACTGGTAATCCATTTTTAATGTCCTGTAAGATCAACAACTCCCGTAACTCGGTATATGACTCTACCTGATGAGACACCACCCATTTATCAAACATACCTGCCTTGTTAGCCACAAACTCACTATAAGACTGACCCTGCGTTTTTCTCAACTCGCTATACCGTAAACGATAATCCTCAGGTCGTAATTCATACGCCCTCAAAACTGCCGCCTTAACTAGGTCGTACTGACTTGCTCGCTCATCACTCATTGAATTATAAGCTACACTAGCCTCCCCCTTAAACTTAGACACGGCTAACAATGTCCACTTAGACTGCGGCCAATTTAGCTGCTTAGCGGCCTGTTCAAAAAGTTGGAAGAACAGATCTACCTCCTGATCGTCAAATACAGGCACTGATCTATAAGCCTCCGACATGTTAAAACCATTTCCTTCCTCCCGTCTAACTTCTTCAGTATTCAACTTTAACTCATGTTCCACTTTAAATTTTTCTAACTGGAATACTCTATCCCTCTCTTCTTTCTCTCTATCCCTCTCTCTTCTCTCTCTCTCTCTCTCTCTCTCTCTCTCTCTCTCTCTCTCTCTCTCTCTCTCTCTCTCTCTCTCTTCTCTCTCTCTCTCTCTCTCTCTCTCTCTCTCTCTCTCTCTCTCTCTCTCTCTCTCTCTCTCTCTGGAACAATCTCACTGTCTTCCATAACAGGCCTATCACCAAAAACCTCCTGGATAAAAATTGTCTTTATATCGCCTAAGGTTTTAGCTGATGTTAAATCAATTTCTCGCTCACCCGCGATTTCAACTAATTCGGACTTACGTGCTCGCTTAATCTCCACTACACTGAGCGTAGGCCTATCCAGCAAATTCTTATCCATGTTTAGATATGACGCACTTATTATTAATTAATTTTCTAGTGAACAACATTGCTACTTCTAGTTATTTGTAAAAATAATTTATAAAGCCCACATTTACAAACAATACTTTTTTAAATATGCATGTCCCGTTTCAGATCCCGGGCGAGCGCCCCAATTTTCACTCCTGTCACGGGGATCCTATAATACCCGTAACTAAATAATACACGATTATCCAAATATCTCTCCTAACTGTATATCTATTATATCTCTCTGTATCGGGTAGTATATACCCGCGTGGCTCGTCTCTAGGTATGAACAGAGATAAGATCTTATATAAAGTATATATAATATAGCACGTTTAGTTCACTAGAAAACACAACAAAAACACAATACACCTTGGAATCTGTATTAATCTACGCTGACAAATGTACTGCCGCAGTAGTTAATTAACAACAACAAATAGTAACAACCTAGAACTGATCACTTAATTAGTTAATCACTAGGTGTCTAGTTGATACAATATTCTAATCACTTCACCGTGACACAACACCCCCTGTGTGATAATTGAGAAACGCTTCCAGGGGAACTTAATTAATAAAGGAATTACAACTCTATTCCTAACTGGTTAATTTTTAATTAACCCTTATCTACTCATTCAGTAACCTTGTAATACAGAATTAATACTGGTACCTATCACAATAAAGACAATAACCTACAGTTTACCTAGGTCCTCTAGGATGACTGGTTAAGCTTTATATATATATTAGAACAGTGAGCCTACAGTCTACTGCGTCAGATTACCGGCAGCATCGTCTAAATTATATTGGTATAATACAGTATTAAAATATTTAAAGTCACATCAATCACATCAACCAAACGGACAACGTTCCTCCTGGAAGCCTTCCTATGTTTCTCCCTGATATCTCTAAAACCCTAGCTATTTATTATAAAACCCAGTATCGCCTGGGGGTATATCGCGGCACCGAATACCTACAAGTGATATTTCCACAGCGACTAAGACTACAATTTTCCTTAGATGGCCAGACTTGCTGACGCCTAGTCGCCAAAATCACGGTTGTAAAAACCGCACTCGCGAAGGTATTACGTAACTACTGGCCACATGGCCTCCGCACCTGGGCTGGGTGTGTATTAGGCACAGCTCGACCACGGTCGCGCGGAGGTATTACGTAACAAGGTACCGACCTGGGCTTAAGTGCATATTGGAACTGCACACGGCCCTCTAAAACAATTAATATCGCCACAGGCGAAAACAAAATTAAGAGCATGTGCCGTCACAGACTAATTAATTTTATTTCAATTGTTTGGGTGTTACTAACTATATTTTAGCATGATTCGTTGTCATAAACCTAGGTTTGGGGTACAAAATGATCTTATTTTACATATTTTTACTCAGAAATCGCTTTCGATTTGAAAGTAGCTCAAAGTCTAATGGCTTCTCAAGCAACCACTACTGTAAGAAGAGTTCCACAAATTGGCCAAAAGTTTCTTCATTAAGTGCACAAAGCAATACAATTTTCAATTTGATACATCGGGTTGCTGGATGACACCCATGGGGCCCACTGTATCCCTACCCCCTAAAATAAACACTTTAAGGGCATTTCGTTAAATGACCATATCTCCTAAAGTAAGTGTCATAAGAATTTAATCTTTGTTTAAATATGTAGGGATGGGAGAAATTGTTACAACACACACATACACACACACACACACACACACACACACACACACACACACAGAGATATATATATATATATATATATATATATATATATTATATATATATATATATATATATATATATATATATTGTTGTGACCGCGTCCCAAGGCTATCAACAATATATATATATATATATATATATATATATATATATATATATATATATATATATATATATATATATATATATATATATATATTGTTGTGACCGCGTCCCAAGGATATCAAGAATCTCCAGAGAATATAAATAACATCCACAGATGACAAAGCCGAAGTGTTCCAGTTTTCAGAATTATAAATTTATTTAAAAGTTATGAGTAAATGAAAATAAAGTTAATGTTCACAGGTAAGTTTCCAACATATAGATTGATACATCTCTTCCTTTCAGATATAGTTATATTAAACCAGAGAGGACTGCATTTCCAATAAATGTAAACAGCTTGCAGTTGCTTATAAATATTGCTTCCATAAAACAAGTTAATTAAATAAAGATGGTAAAGTTAAGAAAATTCGACTTTAAAAATATAAGTAAAAATTATTCCAGTGTCAGTTTAAATGTATGCAATGTAATAAAGTTGAAAAGTTGGACAAGGGGACGTGTCTTTAATGTTTGCTTATCAGACTGCGAACGAGTGCGAGAACAACGGGCAACGGGCAACTCATTTTACGTGCCCCTATCCACGAAGGTTCAGGCACGCCCACTACGGATTTAGCCTCTGACTTCGCCAGTGACTAACTCCGGAGCAGGGGGGGGGGGGGGGGGGGGTAAGTTTGAGGTGGGCGGAATTTGGAAAAAAGCCATTTAGTAAGGTCAACGCGAGCGCGGACCAAATAACAGACACTTCGCAAACTTGAAGTACACCGAGTGGGAGCCGTGCTCTGATTGGCTGAATTTCGATTCCTCGATGAAGCCTGTATTTTACCTAAGTCTACAAAGAGTAACTGCATCCAAAACATGTCCGGACTCTAAAATTTAACCCAAAGTAGTTAAGACTGCTCAGCCAAAAAGTTTTTAAGGTGATTTTGAGCAATTGAACGGGCGCCAAAGTAAAATGCGTTAGACTACTTATAAAAAAAAATAAACAAAAGAATTTTGAACTGCTTTCGAAATGTTTAAAGTCTAACTAGCCCAATAAAAGAGGTTGGTACTCACGGAGGTAAAGGTTGTTAGGAGGTTGGGGGCTACGGCGAGCCGATGAAGTCGGTGGCGTCCAGATGCGGAAGATCATGCCGGTAGGGAGAGGCTGCTACCATCTTTGTGATGTAACTGTAATCACTCCCCGCTAGGATTTTGAGGACACGATGTAGTGACGGGTTGTCCATCTTCTTAAGTAGCAGCGCTTGATTATATCTTCCCTTCCGGCGAACGGTGACGCAAACTGCGTTGATATCCACATCAACCTGGACTCGATGGACAGCAAATTCCCCTTCATCGGGCTCGGTAGGTAGCGGATGGTAAGCGTTGTGCTTCGGCTCACTAATGAGTTGTCGCACGTCCTCTATGTTGGTTTTCATCAGCTGTTGGAACCGCGGATGGAGTTTGCCGGCCTTAAGTGACCATGGTCCCTCTGTTGGTTTCTCTGGCTTCGGCGGTTTAGTAGGGCGACTTGGCTTGGCTGGGGTGGCACTCGGGGGAGTGGTCGCCTTCCTCTTAACCACAGCCGTCTTCCGGGTCTGGGTCTCAACGGGTGTCACCGGTTTAATCGGCGACAGGTCCGGAAACCCAGAAGTAAAGGCAGGCGGAGCGGGTCTGACGTACGATGAACTGCAGAGCGAGTCCGGCACGTCAGTTTCCTCGGGTCCTGTTGAGGGGACGTTGATGAATGGGGCCGAGACCATTTCCATCTTCGTCTTCCTCTTCAGTTGAGCGGCGTTCGGCGGTCCAGCAGACGGAGTCGCTGCCGGCGGTTTAGCCGCCGGTTTTGATTCCCCCTGCGCCGCCGCTGGCGCACGTCTTCTCTACCTCCATCTTCCCTACTTCTGGATCCGGTCTCCGTACACCAATGTCACGGTTGCCCGTGACCCGGTGTACGAGACTCGATACTCCAATAACATTCCATATGTTTTCATCAGTTCCCCCAGGTGGGGGGGGGGGGGGGGGGGGGGGGGCAGATCGAGAGAACAAGGACTAACGTCCGTCTTCATCGTTGAAAAAATTTGAATGGCGAGAACAACCGTCGACGTCCATTGACGTCAGCCTTTTATACTTTTTCATAAGTACCACGTGACGTCATAACAGCCAATCAGAAATTACGTCACGCTAGGAAGAGATCTACCTTTACAAAATAGATATCATTTCATTTAATAATTACGTTATGCACACAATTGCTCAATAAATAAAGTAATTTTGTTTTGGTCCAGCTTCCGTTTGCAATTTACAGTTTGTAAATGCACACTCTAAATCCTGAGAAACTTCAACTTTTATAAATACATCAGTTCAGTCCATAGCAAAAGCATTACAAACTTGAAATAATTAATACTGGAAATTTCTAAAGTGCATAGACATAAAACATTTCTTAATTGCTTTTTTAGTCTAAAATTAGCGTAAAACAATTTCACAGAAAAAGCCTTTGAATATTTATAAAAACGACATTATTGACCAGGCACAAAACACGCTAATTTTCCATAGCAAATACATTGGGAATTCATGCTAATAATACAAACAAATTCTAATGTGCATAAATATGAGACTATTATTACACAATTGCTTTTTTGGTCTAATTTCAATATAAAGTAGTTTTAATGAAAAAGCCTTTGGGGATATTATAAAAACGACATTATTTACCTGGCACCGAAACAAGCTATTGTGCATTGCAAATACATTGGGAATTCAATCTAATAATACAAATATTTCCAATGTGCATAAAAACGTGACTATCACTACACAATTGCTTTTTTGGTCTAATTTCAATATAAAATAGTTTTAATGAAAAAGCCTTTGGGAATATTATAAAAACAGCATTTTTATACTTTTTTTTACAAACATTGTCTACCGATATATCAGACCTTAGCAACCAGTGTGTGTAAACAGGTTCTCAGCGTACAAGGATATAGTTCCTAAAAGCACTAATATTACAGTAATCAGTTTTACAGTTATTACCTCACTTAATTAATAAAATGATTTGCCATAATGTACAAACAATATTTGGATTCGTTTAGCTATCAAAATAGCTAATCGATCGTACAAGTTTTGGAGGAAAATACTTTACTGAAGGGCAAGGTCGCTCTCGGTAGCCATCTCAAAACAGTTTTCAGTGTGTAAGTACACACACTTTGCAATTATGGAAATATTTCCATCAATAATATTAATGTCAACATTGTGTCATAGCTTTTATATGCACAGGAATTTGGGAATTAAATAAAGTCGAAGACCGCAAGACCAAAACACGGACGTCAAGTATTAAATTAACACATTTAGCGATCGTAATATACTAATATCACATAAATAAATTACGGCAACTATTTACAAACATAGTTTCATACACTATAAACATATTATTATGAAATACAACTAAATGTAGCTCGCATTGTGCATCCAAACGATCACTAATAACAATAGTTACGCAATTTCGTTTTTGCCTATAGTGCGCGACACGCCAAACGGCACTACTAAGAATTTCATTAAATAATAACTATAATAAAAGGCACAGGTTCCAGACATTACAGAATACGAGCAAATATGCAAATAAATTACTTACTACTAAATGTAAAAAAATAAATATATTTGTTTTGTCCAAATATTTTTTAAAATTACTTGAAGAAAGGTCCACGTCACAGCGCACAGTTACGAAAATTGTTGGGGACAGCCAGGACAATATATATATATATATATATAGATAATATATATTATTCTAGGTATATAGATATATATATATATATATATATAGTGTGTATATATATATAATATATAGTGAAGCCTGTCTAAACTGCGACAAAATGGTTCAAAGGAGATAAAATGATCTGGCAGGTGTGACCAGTTGCGACAAAATGGATCTGGCATTCATTCATTCATTTCAACACACACAGCTGTAAAGTCTTGCATTGATTTTTACTGTGCTTAACGTCGGGAACGGGATTATCAACATCAATATAATACTATGCTTTTGCCGAATTGTGCAAGCGTAGTTTTGCCGTTTCGTTAACAATAGCCGGTTTAGGGGTAAGTGTGAAGAAGTGATTATCCTATCGCACTGAACTAAACTGAACTTTATTTACTCTCAGGCCGTATTCTACGGCATATGAGGTTAATATTACAAAATAACACATACTTTATACTATTGTGACAAGATGAGGAAAGTATATACAATTTTCATTTTGTGTACACTAATATATATATACATTTAAACATATAAAGTAATATGAATGGATTTGAGTGTAAGTTGACATGGCTTAATGTTTTAACATTTGTGTCAACCATATAATGTTCCTAAACAGGCCGGATGTTAAGGGTCGTACACACACACACAGAGAGAGAGAGGAGAGAGAGAGAGAGAGAGAGAGAGAGAGAGAGAGAGAGAGAGAGAGAGAGAGAGAGAGGTAGAGAGAGGTAGAGAGGGAGAGAGAGGTAGAGAGAGAGAGGTAGGGATGGAGGGAGCGGGGAGAGAGAGACAGACAGACAGAGAACGAGAGAGAGAGAGAGAGAGAGAGAGAGAGAGAGAGAGAGAGAGAGATACATGGAGAGAGAGAGAGAGAGAGAGAGAGAGAGATACACAGACAGACAGAGAACGAGAGAGAGAAAGAGAGAACGAGATAGATAGAGTTAGTTTGTTTGTTTTGTTTAAATACATCACTAGATCGCATTGATTAATTAATTATCGGCTATTGGAAGTCAGACATTTGGTCATTCTGATCATTCGGCCTGGATAGTCGATTCCAGGCCGACCGCGCATCAAGCGAGCGCTTTACCAGTGGGCCACGTTCCGTCCGCCGGCAGGAATGAATCACCTGGTTCTTGACCAGAAGATGTGATATGCGTGATTGAATTATCAGGCGTGTCTCAATGTGACATGCATTTAGCAAATAACACCCGTCAGTGGGCCCATGGGCTATTTCTCACTTTAGCCAGTGCTCCACGACTGGTATATCAAAGGCCTTAGTATGTGCTATCCTGTCTGTGGGATGGTGCATATGAAAGATCCTTTGCTACTAATGGATAAAATGTAGCGGGTTTCCTATCTAAGACTATACGTCAACATAACCAAATGTTTGACGTCCAACAGCCGATGATAAATACATAAATGTGCTTTAGTGGTGTCGTTAAACAAAACAAACTTTTTAAACTTTACCGAATAATATTCATGATAGATGCAGGTATATGCGTATTGCACGCGCGCACACACACAGACGATACGCCCGAGTACTCTTGCGGAAGAGATCTAGACGGACATCTGGACAGTTATCAACGCTCTCTAACCGTCAGAAACCAACCCATATACATTCTGCGCAATCTCAGCTTACCAAACAGTAGTCAAAGAGAATCCTATGTTTGACGCTAAATACCTTTACATTGATCATTTTTGAGCTCCCTGATAACACATTTTGCACATATTAATCACTACCATACACACTACAGGAAGAAACCCGACAGCACCCATGTTCAAAAATGTTTCGGTTAAATATTTAGAATTCCCTCCTGTAGTGTGTATTAGTGAGTAATATGGGGGGGGGGGGGGGGGGGGGGGTTTCCATCTTTGGGGGGTACCAATGAACTCGAAAATGATCGATGTAAAGGTATTTAACGTCAAACATTGGACGTGAATCTTTTACTACCGTTTGGTTTTGTTTGCTTGTTTTAACGACACCACTAGAGAACATTGATTTATTAATCATCGGCTATTGGATGTCAAACATTTGGTAATTCTGAGATATAGTCTTAGAGAGGAAACCCGCTACATTTTTTTTCTCCATTAGTACCAAGGGATCTTTTACATGTACCATCCCACAAACAGGATAACACATACCACGGTTTTTGGTATACCAGATTCTAATCCGACCGCGCACCAGGTGAGCGTTTTACCACTGAGAAACGTCCCGCCCGCTATCGTTTGGTAGCCAGAGATTGCGCAATATTGATATAGATTGGTATCTGACGGTTAGAGAGAGAGAGAGAGAGAGAGAGAGAGAGAGAGAGAGAGAGAGAGAGAGAGAGAGAGAGAGAGAGAGAGAGAGAGAGAGAGTCGATAGCTGTCTAAATGTCCGTATCGGCTGGCCAACACACAGAATGCATGTATGTTCAAATTGCACACACCCACACACACAAATCGCTTTGAGAGCGCGAGCAACCCCGAATCTACTTACCATTTGTAACACCCAGTAGCTGATGTGTATTTTTGTGCTCGGTACCGTTCAATCTAATTAAAATTAGCTCCACTATTACATGTGGATCTAACAGCAGCCCGTTGGAGCTCATGTCCAGTTGACCTCTCATTCGACCAATCAAAACCTTACTTGTAAAATCATGCCAGTGATTTGAAAAGAATTTGAAAACATTCGAGATTATGCCGAGGGTATACGATATGATTCGGGTGAATTATGAAGTATGCCGGACACTAATTGCAATATAGATTTTTATATAAAATTCGTTTCAAGACAAAGAAAAAATCGTGATGGTATAGCCATAAAATCTGTTTATACTGGTCCAGAATTTATTACTGCACTTTTCCCCCTGTTTTTTCAATGTTGAAATAGACCAACAAGTTCGCCTATTGCATAAATAATCTCGCCCGATATTTTAGAATTTGTATGATCCCGAATAACGCTATAAAAGGCGAAGTGTATTGGTCGATATTAAAATTGTTATTTATAGATGAAATGTCACCTGGACATGGGAGTCCACGCAATGCTCTTAGATCTACTGGTAGACCCAGAAGAGCTAATTTTAATCAGATTGGGTGTCGTTAAACATTCATTCATTCATTCAATACCATGTGAGATGTCTCGTGCATGCGCACATCGAGTAAAGTCAATTCCTCTATTTCATGCAGAACAGACGGCGATAGCATTTATATAGCTAAGCCAGCGTTACTCGACCCGATTGCAAAATATAAGGTATCATAATAATGTGTACCACAGAATAACAGAACTTGATCGTCAATTCTAAATGATTAAAGAACAACAAAAACAAAATAATGTAGAAATTGCAGCTTTAAACTTCTTTTGAATTGAAATTAAATTTGTTGAGACAACGGAACTTGAACTGTAACGTCATCCGAGGGAAATATTACACCATTTCAAGCAAGAATCTGTAAGTACTTTATAGTAATATTACTAAACTTAGTTCGATGTCGAAGTACCCTACACTGAAGAAAACAATTAATAAAAGCAGTGGTCCATTTACTCCAAGTAGGCTACCATAATTAACCCATCTAATATGTCGTGTGTGGGTGGAGGGGGTGGGAGCACAGATCAAGATTAACTCTTCGCGATTTTGTCCACCTGATAACAAATGTGCAAGTGGTACTGTGCCACTTGTACAGGGGCGCAGCGTGATCTGGACCTGGGAGGTGTGTGTGTGGGTGGGGGGGGGGGTTCGAATATGAAGCAAGTGGACCCTTTTTCTATCTTGTTTTTGCACCACCAGAAACTCAATATGAATAAACCTTTATGTTTTATGGACTATTTACTTCAGCGGGGGTGGGGGGGGGGGGGGGGGTTGGGGGTCGCCCGAAACCTCCAGCCTACGTCCCTGTTGTATAAATAACACCAACATGAGTCAGTTCTCTGATATGACTGTTGCTAATTGAAAAATTCCGTGGTCGACCTATGTTGATTTTTCACAGGGTAGTACTTGACAGTAACTGTTGAAAGCACTCTCTAAAATTAGCAGTCAAAACATTGGTTCAAATCCCGTAAAAGCTGACTCACACTTTCATTCATCTTTACCATCTATCACGCTATCTTAAGTTGTCGTTATCTTAATGTAAAAAGGTAAAAACAAAAGTTTCCAATTTCTCTGACCATTTCAATCTGTTTCGACCATGTTTATCAGTTTCCTCCAACTCTGTCTTCTGAGCTGTTCACACTATCGCCTACCTGTCTCAACTTCCTCAATAGGTGCAGTCTCTATGTACTTCCCTGCACCCACTATTTCTTAAATCGGACTATATATATATATATTATGTAAATGTGTGTTATAATGAATATTAACTATGCAACTGTAAAGTGTATGTCGTATTGGACGTTCTCAATATTTCTGATTGTACGTGACTATTGAAATGCATATGTCATAATGGACAGTATGACTATTTCTGATTATACGTGACTATTTAAATCCATATGTCATAAAAGACAGTATCAATATTTCTGATTGTACGTGACTATTGAAATGCATATGTCATAATGGACAGTATGATTATTTCTGATTATACGTGACTATTTAAATCCATATGTCATAATGGACAGTATCAATATTTCTGATTGTACGTGACTATTGAAATGCATATGTCATAATGGACAGTATGACTATTTCTGATTATACGCGACTATTTAAATCCATATGTCATAATGGACAATATCAATATTTCTGATTGTACGTGACTATTGAAATGCGTATGTCATAATGGACAGTATCAATATTTCTGATTGTACGTGACTATTGAAATGCATATGTTATAATGGACAGTATCAATATTACTGAATGTACGTTTTGCTAGAACATGTACGTAATAATGTGTGTGCCGTAATGGGGTGTACTTACTTGCGTTTTCTAATGTATTTACCGTTTAGTTATGTATTTACCAATAGGTATTCGACATTGTTTACACATGTAATTTTGCGTATTTTGTTCACATATTAAGTAATACTAATGCATATCAATCAATATTCATGTACAACAACCCACACGTTTATCTATCTACTAAATAAAGAACATAACAACTCTACAGTAATAAATCACATTTCCAACCTCCCTAAATGCGGCAATAAACATTGTATTTAAAGGCGACATCATCTATATAACTATGTTTCTTTATCATTTGTATTTTATAAATGTTATTCATGTGCCATGTTTATTATAAGACTATGGTTTTAAATACATATTAGATTCAAGTAAGTATTCTAATACAAGAACATAATATTGAAGCAAACATATATCAATATAATCAAATCAAATACACGTAGTTAAAATGGCTCACCTAAAAACAAGAACAAGAGATGAGTCACTGTGGGTCCGTCGTTTATTTCTCAGTCAGATATGTGTCTGGATCTCAGCTGCACCCGGTTTATATGGGACCCGACTCAAATTGGTTATGTATACATTTAAGTGATTATTTGATTGTTATAGGTTTTAATTGCCTACTATTCTCTATGCCGTAATAGTTTAAGAAGCTTCTGGCATGTTTGTCACGTATTATATTGCTTATTGTTGTTGGTAGATCGGATTCTCCCTTAAAACGTATTGTAAATTATATTCTGTATCCCCTTTAGTAGCTGGTTCTGCTGATTGATGATGTTGGCAGGTTTTAGTTTATGGTTATTTATCCATCTTAGCAGATTTAATGTTTAAACTGTAATTAGTGTCATTCATGCTTGAGTGTTCTATTACGATTCTTGTTTAACTTGAATATACTAAGTTTGCCACTATGACAGTACCCCCGCGCAATATGTAACTTTTGTCCTCAAAAGGTGAAATAATAAAGCAATATTCACACATACATACATACATACATACATACATACAAACATACTTCAAACCACCAGAATCATCAATTTGAAGAATCTACTTCCATCACATGTTGTGTTCCTGACAGATTGCACATCCATACAGTCACTTGAAGAAAACCTAGTAATAACAGTTCAACAGGGACTCACTTACCTTTCTCTACACATGCAAGTTGTAGTCCAGTGGGTTCCAGCACATTGTGGTATTGCAGGGAATGAACATGCTGACAGGCTGGCAAAGGAGGGAATCACAATAGAACAGCCAAATCATCCAATCTCCTTCAAAGAGACAAAAAACATAATTAAGAGAAAGTTCCGATGCACCCACGCTACAACCAAGGATCCAATCCATCATCTGGAGAGATACCAAGAGACAACCATTTTCAGGCTAAGAACCGGTCACTGCCATCTCAGATCCCATGTGTACCGCCTGAAACTGGAAGATACTGATGAATGTCCATGTCAAGCAGGACCCCAGTCCCCAGAGCACATCCTGCAATTCTGCCCCCCCCCCCATTAAAACGTTAGTTTGTTTTGTTTAACGACACCACTAGAGCACATTGATTTATTAATCATCGGCTGTTGGATGTCAAACATTCCGGTAATTGCGACATATAGTGTTAGAGAGGAAACCTGCTATTAGTAGCAAGGGATATTTTATATACACCATCCAACAGACAGGATAACACATACCACGGCCTTTGATATACCAGTAGTGGTGCACTGGATGGACTGAGAAATAGCCCGATGAGCCCACCGATGGGGATCGATCCCAAACCGACCGCGCATCAAGCGCGCGCTTTACCACTGGGCTACGTCCTGCCACACCCGCCCCCACCCCCCACCCACCACCCCTCACCACCCCATTAAGTAAAGCTACGTCCCAGAGCTGTTAGCATGGACATTTGGACTGATACAGGTCCAGACCGGAATATGATCTTATGAACACACCACTTCCGTTATCGTACTATGCAAACATAATCGGTCTGTCTTGAGTCACATCGGAATTTAACTATACACCTGAGCAAAAGCTAAGAACAAAGAAAGCCAAATAAATTAATGTTTTCTTGACAATACCTCAAAACATATGAGACGGGAGGGGGGAGTGAAAGTACAACTCCCCCATCCCACCCATGCTGGAGCCAATCTCGGAGAGGTTCCGACAAAATGAGCTGGTCTGAAAATCATACCACCATGTATTTTCATCTTAGGACTACTTATTCGCAGTGATTCGTTTGTAACCCTACGTAGCTGTTTGGTGGTAATACTAATATGAATAAACGTTGTTATCACGATTTGGACATTTTCATTTAATAGGGTTAACCTGCGAATTGTCTTCCCTATAGGTGGCGCGCGCGTACTATCAGTCTTCTGATTCATACATCCGGTATTGTTGCCATTTAGTTTTGTATAGAGTCAGTGGAGTGTGTTAGCTATTGTTCAATTAATTATGATTCAGTATTGTTGTGTACCCGGTTGTACGTCAATGACAGGTGGTCACAGGTTTCCTCGAAACTCAGGTGACAGTTTGAAGTGGCGCGTTGCAATCAAACGAGTTGACCAGGCGTCAAAAAAGTTGTGGGAGCCGGGCAGACACGATGTCGTGTGCCACAAGCACTTTCAAGCGGACGATTACATGATGGAGAATTCTGCTTTCCTTGGTTAGTACAATTTTAATTTTAATGTTTAATATTTTGTTATTTATTACAGCATATATATGTAAGATGTCCGCCTCCAGAATAAATATTAAAAATACTATTTATGTGGCATCCACCCACGACCTGTATTACAACTTTCGTCAACCCCCATTACCATTACATTATTATTAATTATTATTATAGAAGTACGGTATATTTATAGTATATTTACGTAAGCAATATTCACTATAGGCCAGTACCAAAAAATCTCAATATTAATATGTACAATTTTGTTTGTCTAGGCCTATTGCCCAGTTAACGTTATGGGGAAAACCGGTTACTAAGGTCGACGACAGGTGTTCGTGGACCATCGTTTAGGCTTCGTACACAAACATTTCATTCACCTGGTTTATTTTTGGTTGTTGTTGTATTTGACAAAAGGTGGGGGGTTTTCTTCAGTTTCGTCATTTTATACTGGGTTTTTTTGCAATATTTGTATATAAAAACACACTGTATCAAAACACACTATAGATGGAACTGGAAAATAATCTGATAGGAGTGATAGTAGATGGGTTCTTTTAATGTGGCATAACATATAAAACAGAAACATAATATGTACCAAACATGGGCTCATACCATGACATATTTTTGGTAAATAATTTCTGTTTGACATCACTTAAAATGACATTTGTGTGTGTGTGTGTGTGTGTAAATTTGTTTGTTTTTAAGTTTAGAAAATTAAAAAAAATATATACCTTTTGTTTTTTTGGCTGGAACGGACTATAATTATGGTGAGTGGACTACAATTGGGGCAAATACGGGCGAAATGACTCATGGTGGGGGGGGGAGAGGCAAAACGATCCGACAGAGGGACGAAATGACCCGGGGCGAACGGGAATAAGGCCGAAACGACCCGGAACCGAAAATTTTACCTCCAGAAATTCGACTCTTACAATATGATTCAATAATATGTTTTAACTTTAATATTTACATTTAATATGATTCATTAAATAATGTACTTTTTTTCCATTACAATTACAGGCGAAAGAAAAATCCTTAAACAGGGTGCTGTGCCATCAATATTTAGTTTCACCTGTGAAGCAAGCCCTTCTGCAAAAAGGAGGAGATCACGTGGCCCTGACCATAGGGCACTGCAAGAGATTAATTTGAATAACATTGGCAATGAAGAAATTGTTGTAAGCACTGAACCCCCCAAAGTAGCCGAGGAAAGTGAGAAAATAACTTGTACTTTTGAATAAAGTGCCATTCAGTGTAATTTGATGTCCGATAACTTTTCGATTGAAAAATACATGTTCCATCCACAGGCTGTTCAGTATTATACAAGCTTCGACAACTATGAACATTTTATGCTATTTTTCAATATTCTTGGTCCAGTTGTTGACTACTTGGATTGTAAGTGCAGTATGCTATCACCAAAAGATCAGCTTTTCTTAACACTGATGAAATTGAGACAGGCTAAAGATGATATTGAGCTGTCCATTTTGTTTGGTGTAAGCCAGTCAGTTGTTACCCAGATTGTCAACACTTGGGTGAACTTTCTATACTTTCAGTTAAAAGAAATTAAAACATGGCCATCAAAGAAGGTTACAGAGGATACAATGCCAGAGGATTTTAAGAAACAGTTTCCGTCAACTCGATTGATACTGGATGCCACGGAAATACCTATCCACGGAAATACCTATCCAGAAGCCATCCAATGTTCAGGCATAGATTGCAACCTTTTCTACATACAAAAACAAGAACACACTGAAAACCATGATTGGTTGTACACACCACGTGGTTTAATTTCGTATGTCAGCTATGGAGGTGCAGCAAGTGACCGTCAAATTATTGAGCGAAGTGAATTATGTACAAACACTGATCAGTTTTTTGATAAAAAGGATAGTATAATGGCAGATCGTGGAATCATGGTTCAAGACTTATTCGCAGCAAAAGATGTCTTTGTAAATACACCTACCATGCTAAAAGGGAAATCGCAGCTGGAACCTGTGGAAGTACTTCACGACAGAAGAATTGCATCAAAGCGAATCCACACAGAACGTGTGATCGGCCTTGGCAAAACTTTAAAAATTTTAAAAAGAGACTTGCCACATACTAAAGTTGTCATGGGGGAAAGAACCATGTTCATCTGTTTCAGCATTAACAACTTTAGAAATTGCATTGTGGGATTACTTGCATAATTTCAATTTAAGTGGTAATATTATATTTATAGTGGACATAAGGTATCTTGTAATAATCTAGTATGGATCATTTTACAAATTAATACTTTGATCTAAAGGTTTTAATGCCATTATACTGTCCTGTATTTTTATTGCTTATTTTTACATGTACATGAATGTTGAAAAAAACAAAACCTTTGATATGGTGAGATCAAATTTCTATTGCAATTTCATCTATTAAGACTATTGCAATGTTTTAATGAAATTAGTATAACGTTTTCAAAGGTTTCATTTAAAAGATTCCTGCAATGTAAGGCCTCAAATATTTCTTGTAAAATACTTCCAGTTTGGGAAGCATTGACTCTAGAAATAGGTCTTTGTCCAGGCAGATTGGTACAACCAGCAGGTCTTGATGTGTATACACCACAAAATAGCATAGATCTGTTTGAGATAAATACATCCCTGGTATGATGGTAGAATTTCTCCCTGTATATGAACATTTAACCTCTACAATAGATGTACTACCCACAATGCCATCAGGTGAAGCACCTAGAAAGGGAAGGTTTGGTATCACATACAGCCCACATTTGTTGACATTTACACCATTGAAAGACTCAAAAACATTTATCGCTACAGATTCATATTGTTTGCCATGTATAATTGGTGGTGTCGACAAGAAAGTAGGAAAAACAATGGATTCACAAAGTTTTTGTCTATTCCTCCTCTCTGTAGCATTGCAGATTTCACCAAATCGAGATGCAGTGATTCTCCATTTTCTTTCACTGTGCCAAAGTCGACACTGTACCTGTCCTCTGGTATTGATTTCCAAAATGCGAGCGGATTCCTCAGTGACCTGTAAATAGAATAAATCTGTATTAATGTTTATTTATGTCAGGTGTATTGCTAATTTAGATATAAATAGGTGTACACATGTACAAATTAAAAAATATGTCAATGTTTTATTATTTGTAGATAATGTCATGTGTATTTGTGTTTTCCTTAGAAATTTGGCACGGCATGGTAGACAAAACATTTTGGGGGCATTTTCACCATTTTCAGGGCACATTTTTTTGCATTAAAGACAACAACAAAAATTGAAATTTTTGCTTTAATAAATGAATGGCAAAATATATAACAGATCTTTTTATTAATTAATAATAAAAATTTTGAGTGTTTCATCAAGGCAATTTTAGAATTAATTACTGAAAAGGGCTTGTTTAATCTCAGGGCAGCATGGTGCTGGTTAAGGCAAGATGGTGCTAGACTATTGAGGCATGGTGCTGCACCATGCTAAAACAAGCTAGGGAAAACACTATGTATGTCTTGTATCAAAAGGTACATGGTGGGATAACGGGTATGGATGTTTACCTTTCCTTTTAATAGCTTGTTTGATTTTTGTTGCTTGACCTGATGTCAAATTATTTTCAAACGTGAAGAAATTTAAAGAATATGATGAATCACAGACAAGTCGTTGGATCATCTAAACAACTAATTAAAATAATAAAAGAAATGTCAATAATTGATGCATTGTTATATTTACTGCTGTTGAGAGTATCATTTCAAATTAGTATATGACTAACTTACATGCAAAGATTTATCGACCCAGTATTCAGTGAGTGGCAGTGCAAGATAGTGATGGTCATTTGCAGCCGTCTGTATGTCAGCTTTCTCATACAGATACTTCATCGTAAGGTCTTGGTTTGTGTTTGAACAGTAATTGATGATAAAATTGCGGGCACGGTCCTCGAAACCTGGTTGATCTCTAAACTCCACAGGTCTTGGATCAGACATCGGTAGTTTTCTCTTGCTTGGAAGATTTTCAGATTTCACTGGTGAACCTAATAAAGTAAACAACAAATTATATATGTAGGGAGGGGTGTGTGTGTGCATAGCATGTACATTTAAGAATTGAACGTGAAATGTTTTGAGTTTCATACTAGCATGAAACTCAACAATATTCACGTTCAATTCTTATAATTCCAAACACATAACCATGTCATTAATGTAAACCTCTTTAAAATAAAAAGTGAACTCTATTTTCCAACTATTTACTATTTTATTAACACGAAATTCATACTCAACATTAGCGGAATCCCTATGGTGGTTTCGGCTTTTTCCGTCAATAGCCGAATGAGAGAATGACAATGTTACAATCATTAATACAATTCATATTAATTTTTTGCATTAAATATCAATACCAACTAGAAACATTTTGAATTCACTAGAAACATATAACGTAAGTAATTTTAATAACTTTTAACCTGTAATAAAAATGTCTGAAGCGATCTATTTTGTATGGTATAATTTATATGTGAAGCGGTTGGTGTATGAATATTTAACTACGAACTGTGGATGGGCGCCATTTTTTTTTATTACTGTCCAGATTTACCAATTACGACGTTGAAATTACAGTTATAAAATATTTGAGTGCGTGAAAATTCCATGTGTTGATAGATTTGACATGGAGAAAGTGGTTTCAATGTTTCCGGAAATGGATGAAACAGGTGTGTCGCGAGTTTCTGTGTTTACTGGCCTTGTAATTGTGGAAGTGGCAACACAGGATGGTTTTGGCATGTGTGACTTCAAGTGGTGCGACACAAGTATTCGTGACATTTGACAGTGCCATGCTGATGTTTCGTTTTTGGAAAGTGGAACATTCTCTGTTGTAGCTTCGAATTGAAGCTTCGTTCCTGTGTCCCGACATGTACATGATATGCCTAGTTTCAAAACCCCAGTCGTTTAAAGATTGGATCGCAGTGGCTATGTGTTGTGTACCGTGTACGTCATACTACAATGCCGTTGAATGCGCGTTACTGCTAATGGTTGGCATGAACTGACTGAATTTTGTTTTTGAAATCGCTTTTGTAAAAGACCAAATTCCATTGGAATTATACACTTTTTTTGGATCGACAAAATAGATTTTTAGCTGTGGGATTTTGAATTCACTATAAACATGTAACGTAAGTAATTTCAATAACTTTTAACCTTTAATAAAAATGTCTGAAGCGACCTATTTTGTATGGTATAATTCATATGTGAAGATTTTTTAGATGTTTACAAGTATGACGGCAGATGATTACTGTTTGATGTCTAAAAATAGAATCTCAAGGAAATTCCTCGGGGATTCCTTTGTTGACATAATTCATAAAGTAGTTCCGGCTATATAGCCAAAAATAGTGCTAAACTGAGATTCATGGTGCTATGAATGCCAGTTTTTATCATCACGTGATACGAATTTGACCAATCCAAGGGTTTATAATAAAGGGATTTTTAGAGATTGGAATTATATACTAATGTAGGTTTGATCATTATCAAAACAATAATATTATACCCACCATTTTAAAAAAGGAAATGGAAGATTTGTTTTTAATGACAAACGAGTCAGACGTGTGTGGTAAAGGATCACAAAGTTGCGGAACTGCAATCGAATTCGCCCTGATAACAACTTACGGAAATTACCAATGTGAAATCTTTTCATATCACGGAAATTGGGCGCTATTTTGAAATTGTCGAACTCGACACGTTCCCCCACACCATGTTTTGTCATTGGAACTAAACATTCGATAATCTTTGAAAAAATTTTGGCGGATTAATCACATGGAGGAGTCCTATTTTTTCCGGGGTTATGATTTTTACGGTCCCGTCAGAGAAATTCACGGGGTTGGAGCGGGCCCTAGGGGAAACACCGAGTAAAATGGAAGAAATGTTTAATAAAATAAAAACAAAGTTTACCGTCATATAAATGTGATGGTTTGTGAAAAGTCTGCAAGTTTTCGGTGCATGTTTTGTTCACAGTTGGGGTGTCGGAGCCAGCAACAAATGATTCCAGCATCAGCAGCACACAGGCGATGTGTTTGCATGTGTCGTGAGGTCCTTTACCAGCCGGACATTCACAGTCCGAGTTCATCACTTCACCATTCTGGGAATGTAATCGCAACTTGAAGTTGTAAGACACCTGAGAAATGAAGAAGATGTGGTGTTTATCAGTTATAAAATTATATTCAAAAGAGTTAACAATGCTCTCACACACATTGTGTTGAGCCATTACTCCCTTGAGACTACTTCAAGAATTTTAGTTCCCCTTAAAAATGTCTTTAGATAGTACTGAAAAGGAATCACTTATTGAATATTATCAATGCTCAGTAAACATGGAAAATATGTAATATCTTCACAACTCCCTGTTGACTGGTTGCATTCAATTCCACTGTGCCATACCCTAAAAAAAAATTCTGGCAGAAACACTGCCCAAACAACAAACGGATATTGAAGAACGGCAGTTGGTCTGGTTACATTATGTTAATCTAAGCATGGAAATTCTTTAAATCAATTCTCATTAGATAAAATATATGGTAGTTAATGCTGGGGAAAAAAAAGTATTAATTTTTTTATGGACACCCCCACGGATCCAAATAAAATGTTACATGTGTGTGTGTGTGTATACTATTTCCACCTAACCAGCCCTTTTTTCTAAGTAGAGTCGCTTTACGCGCAGAAACTCATTTTTTTATGACCTTATAAAAAAGGGGTTTATTTAAACATAATAACCTTTTTCTTCATAGCTGCCCTCACAATGCCAGTGAAGTAAACATCTTCCTCGGCCAAAAGAATGCTGCAGGCATCTATTCGCTGGGACTCGAATAGCAACTTCCCCTTTGCCAGAGCTTTGAAATCAGATGTACACCTTTTATCCAGTGCCGCTCTGTGATTGAGATACACCTCGATCTGTCCTTCTGATAATTTAGGAATTACATCTCTGTGGTCAGGTAGTAGCTGTCGAAAACCGGAAGATGGCCAATCTGGAAAAACTGGCTCTGGCAATACGATTAAATCGTTCCTAAAATTCTTATTTTTATCATATGCCTCCAACCTGAAACAAATTACACAATCATAAATTAAAAGCATGCTAAATATATTGCGCACATAAATTTTGCAAGGATAGAAAATTATGATTTTTTTAAAATTATTTAACCATAAACTTACTAAATACAGTAATGTGACAGTACTGGGAATTTAAACTAATTTAGTCCTTTTACCTGTAAATAATTTGTTGGTATAAACAATTTAGTTTTTATATATATAAGGATAAAAGGAAATATGAATCAGGATAACTCCGGAATATGAGTGAGTATGCTAAACACCACCCCACCCCCTCTCCCCCCACCCCGAAAAAATCCTGCTGCCTTTAGTCTGTTGTCATTGCCTGCACTCAAAATTTCTAGGACCATCCATGCTAAGTAAATAAAAATTAGCTTTAATCCCATAGGCATGAAACATACACCAGAAATACAAGTACATTTATTGTTGTCATCATACAGAATGAATCATTTAAAACGAATGGTGACCTACAAACTTAGATGGAAGGTGACGAAAACAAGATACTGAAGTAATCGTATTACATGGCGATATGAATATAGTACAAATTGGAGGCAAGGGTTCGACATGATCACTGCCGAATTCTTACTGTGTGCAGGAACAGACTATAATACAGTATAAATACTGCTGTGACCGTTACTAGGGATTAACTGTACCATATTTCATAAACTAATTATCTAAAATAATTATGCATAGTGATACCGATAATAATATTTTTTCGTCAACTCACCGGTGTACTAAATCTTCTTTTCTACCCTTCACCGTTGCACCTCTCTGACTGAGCTCATTTTTCAATCTCAGTACGGTCCATTTTCCGTAATCCGACATGTGCTGACCGATAATTATAACTTTTTATAATTTTAAAATCAATAAAAGAACGAACGATTTTCACATCTCACACTAACCATGCGGGGAAACAGCGAAACCGGAAGAAGGCTAGGACTGATGGTATATGCGCGCCATCTGGCGAGAGAGCGACCGGTTAGCCCTATTCGGGATCAATCAGCCCCTTGCCTAGATTTTAAACACTAAGACATATTTGTCACTATTAGAGCCGTTTATGACGACTAAAATCAAACATTACTTATATTTTATTGTTTAGATTATCCATTTCCGTATAACCGAATCGTTTCTAGTCATCCTGGTGTTTTTAATACCACAAAATGCATTTAAATTTTTTAAATTAAAAACGCACGTGTGGCTGAGAACTAACGGTTATGGAGTCGAATTTTAGTCTATTTTTAAGGGTATTTCATCGTTTCAACGTTACAGAGTGCTGTTTCACTGTATTGTAACTTTATCCAGATGTGTTACAGATTTGTAAATGAACCAAACGTAGTGTCCATGTTTTCCTGGTTGAAACATCTGCCACTTTAAAATGTGCTCGTTTATCTCGTTATTTAGTATATATGCTTAGGAGAAAAACAAATTATATCATTTCGATTTTGGCAGTACATATTTAAGACATTTGACGAACGCGTGACTTTTATACAGGTGTATATATTCGACAATCCAAAACTGTCAACTGATCTCTGTAGAGCCAAAGTACTGGACGTACTGGTACCAGCCTCGGTGGTGTCGTGGTTAAGCCTGGTAAGGCTGGTAAGTACTGGGTTCGTAGCCACGTGTATTTCGAGCATCACTTTCTATTCTGTCTCGGACAGTTTCAAGAGCAGATTGCATTATTAACACATATCTGTTTCTGTTCAAGTAGGTTTAATGCACTGCGGCACTTTATCTGAATTGACCTCAATATGGTATCTATTCAGATAGCGAACTGAAACATTAAACAGAACGATTTATCACCTGGAGGAAATATGTCAATATTAACTGAAAGAAATATCGAAGGATCCAGTCTCGTTATGTGACTGGGAAGCGAGAGTTGCACCTGGAATCAGAATAAAAGGGAAAACAAACAGACGAGCAAGTTGGATTAAGGATACAACTAAATGTAAAATATCGAGTTATTTAGTTCAATAAATTATCAACGCTGGGATAGTGATGCAAGCGTATATCCATGGGTTAGGGGGGTCGATGTTATGAAAACACTGGCAACACTGTTAAATAGATGGGGTTTTTTTTAAGACAATGCTTGGAACTAAAATGAAACCACTGGCAACACTTGATTATATGTGGGACGTTTTTCAGACAATGATTGAAACTAAAATGAAACCACTGACAACACTGTTGTTTGTATGTTTATTTTCAGACAATGATTGAAACTAAAATGAAACCACTGACAACACTGTTGATTGTATGTTTTTTTTCTTCAGACAATGAATGAAACTAAGATGAAACCACTGACAACTGTTTATTATATGTTTTTGTTCAGACAATGATTGAAACTAAGATGAAACCACTGACAACACTGTTCATTGTATGTTGTTGTTTCAGACAATGAATGAAACTTAAATGAAACCACTGACACTACTGTTTATTATATGTGGGAGGTTTTTTAGACAATGATTGAAACTAAAACGAAACCACTGACAACACTGTTGATTGTATGTTATTTTTTCAGACAATGATTGAAACTAAAATGAAACCACTGACAACAATATTGATTGTGTGTTGGGTTTTTTTCAGACAATGATTGAAACTAAAATGAAACCACTGACAACAATGGCGATTGTATGTTTTTTTTTTTCAGACAATGATTGAAACTAAAATGAAACCACTGACAACACTGTTGATTGTATGTTGTTCTTTTTTCAGACAACAATTGAAACTAAAATGAACCAACTGGCACTACTATTGATTATATGTTTTATTTTCAGACAATGATTGAAACTAAAATGAAACCACTGACAACACTGTTGATTGTATGTTGTAGTGGACCAGCCAAATATGGAAAAGGCCTGTAGATTTTTTTTTTTAACGGCATCGTTTGTTAATAGCAGACATCCATGTGGAATCAATCATTCATAGGATGACAAAAATGATGTGGGTGGATGTTATTGTCAATTTTGAGTTTCAAGGTCATTTTCAACGTCATAAAGGTCACCAAGGTCAAAAATGGTGTTTTCGCAGGTTTATTTGTCTAAGTAGTTTATAACTGCAGCACACGCATGATAATTGGCACACAAAAATAGTTTTGAGGCATTCTTCAAATCCAAATAAGTGAACATTTAAAAATCCAAGATGGCGGCCACTTTTTGACATAACTTTGCATATAATCATCGATTTAGAATCAACTGACGATGAAGATGGAGGCGTTCTGGTGTTTGCACAGGGTAGCATCTTCCAAGAAATGGTACATGTGGCTATGAGGATTCGACAAGATCTGCTTGATACACCAGGACACACAAGTACATGGCATGGACCTGATCAAGCACATGTTGGCCAGGTGGTTCCAAATAGCCTGTATCTGTTTCTGAGGTTGCTCTTTGGAGGAATAACTGTAGTGGAGGAGGGGATCGAAGAAGACCCCAGTATCAAGCAAACTGTATGCAGTATTGCTCAGGACATTGTGTATGCGGTGTCAAACAAACGAAAGCTCACACCAAAGCATGTTGGATTAGGTCTTGCCCTCCACCAAGCTACTTGTTCCGAAGCTCTTTTAGACCTATTCCATGCAGCCAACCACACAATCGGCATCGATACTGTGTGCAGAATCGACACGTCCATAGCACAGAACATCATTGACAGATTTGTTGAGAATGGCAATGTCTATGTCCCAGACACCCTGGTCAGAGAACGAATGATCCACTGCTCTTGTGACAACATAGACATTCTGGAAGCAACCCTGAATGGAAAGAACACCTTCCATTGCACACAGATGATGGTCTGGTAAAGGGGTCCAACTGCACAACAACCTTATGTAGCGGGAAAGCGCATACTGCGACCCAGAACAATCAAGCCAGATGCTTTACAGGCATTCCAACAATTAGACCCAGCTGTTCTGCCATCAGGTCAGAGACCACTACCCTGCTTTGGTGGTGACAAGAAGATTGAGGAAAAGTGGTTTACCAACAGTGGTGACACAAGACAGAAGGTACGTGGCAAAGATATGGCCTGGGTTGTTTCACGTATACATGATGAGGATAAGTCAGTTCCTTCCTGGGGAGCAACGAACGAAGCCACCAGTGTCATTGACCCGCCTGTAACAACCGCAGGGATGCTGCCAATTCTCCAGACACCAGCAGATGACAATGATACACTCACAACAGTAATAAACCGCTTTATGGCCATTTCACACCACATGGGCCAGAAGCACACAATCATTACTGGTGACCAACCACTGTACAGCAGATGCAAGGAATTGGTGTGGGCAAATCCCAAGTTTGAGAATGTCATATTTCTCATGGGAAGACTCCATATCTGCTTCAACTTCCTGAAAAGCATTGGCCAACACATGGACAGTGCAGGACTGGATGACCCATGCACCGAGACCATGCTGGATGGCAAGGCCTACTACCGTGCTGTCAGAGGACATCAACTTACATACGAAGCTCTTTGGCACCTCAAGTGGCCAATGTTCAAGTCATGGCTGGCTGAACATGGCCATGAACATGATGTGGCAGTTGAAGAGTTCGCAAAAAGTGTAGGTCAGGTGTTCAAGAAGCACAAAAAACGCTGACCATAGAGGAAACCTCTGCACTGCAATCGACCAGCTGTCAGATGCACTTCGTAATGAAGAGGTACAGTCCCTCATGGAGAAGTTTAACCAGGTGCACTCTGACAATCCAAACTTCATGTTGTGGTCAACGTATATGAGCATGGTTGAGATCCTACTGGACTTCATCAGAGCTGAGAGGGTTGGCAACTGGATTCTACACCTAGAAGCATTCACTGCGATGCTGCCCTGGCTCACAATATTTGACCACACAAACTATGCACGGTGGGGGCCGGTCTACCTTGCAGACATGAAACTCCTCGAGAAGACAGCACCAGAGGTCAATGCAGAGTTTCTTGAAGGAAACTTTGTAGTGAAGTGGACCAAAAGGCGATTCAACCAAGTCCCTGTTGATCAGGCAACTGAATGGATCAACAGGGCATGCAAGATGCATAATGGCATCATCGGCATCACAAGAAATGACCAAGCCAGAGACAAGTTTTGTGTCACATGGTCAGAACGATCACACATTTCACAAGAAACCAGGTCACTCTTCAACCTAGACGATGACGACGAGGAGACTGTTTTCTGCCGTTCTGATAGTCTTCCATCTCGAACAAGGCGTGATGCTGATGATGTGAAGAAGCTTGCTACGCAACTCCGAGGATTTGATGTGTTCAGGTTACACACAAAATCAGCAGAAGAGGATGGGGACACCTACTCAGAGACTATGGACATACCTCTGCTGTCCTTGGCCACCAAAGACACTGCACCAAGTGAGGTGGTCAGTGATCTCTTAACTGCAGAAGAGAGAGGAATGCAGGCAGTCATCACCAATGTGAAGGAACGACTAGCAGAGGGAACCACAGGATGTTATGATGCACTAAAGAAGCATCACTCAAAGACTTTCGCTGACCTGTACAAAGCTAAGGTGTGTACTGCACAGAATATAGCGAAAACAATCAAAGCTGACAGGCAGCTACTGCAGCGTCTGCTCAATGTTGTCATCGCAGGTCGAACAGTAGAAATGGTGAACGTGCTTAAGCATGAGCTGTCTCCATTCCCACAATCATTAGCAAAGCCCGGAGGAGAGATGAACACAATATCGAAGGCAGACTTGATCAGCATCTTGATGGCTGGAATTCACACTCCCTGTGATGTTCCGGATGCTGACATGAAGACATGTGTGCTGATTGATGGGCATGCACTGATCCAGTCCCTTGGGAAGCCCCATGGATGCCAGACATTTGGCGACCTAGCTGGTGTGTTCATGCAAATTGCAACACGTCACTTTGGAGAACACATAACCAGAGTTGATGTAGTGTTTGATCGATATATAGGAGAGGACTCAATCAAGGCAGTGGGACGATCAAAGCGGTTGGGCAAACAGAAGCCAATTCGCAAGCTTATTGAAGGACCACAAGTCCCACTCCCACAGGTATGGAGCACCTTCATTGCCTTGGATGAAAACAAGGCCGATCTTGCCCGGTTCTTATCGGATTTCATCATGGTAAAAGGCAAAGACCTACCAGAGCGATATGAGATGGTGACGGGAGGCGGATTCATCAATGATACAGATGCAAAGTCAACAAGAAGAGATCAAACCAAGCTTTCGGGAAACCACGAAGAAGCGGATACGAGGTTAATCCTGCATGCGTGTGAAGCAGCTGACAGATGATATAAACGAGTACTGGTCATCTGTAGAGACACAGATGTTCTGCTGCTTCTGGTGCACTTCATGCCTGTAGTTGAAGTGTGGATGATCGCTGGGACAGCCAAGAAACGGAAATGTTACCCAGTACATGAGGTATCTCAGCGACTTACACAGCCTGTAAGGGACAACCTACTCAGCTTCCATGCACTGACAGGCTGTGACACCACTTCAGCCTTCAGTGGTCATGGGAAGAAGTCCTGCTGGAAAACATTCCAGAAGCATCCACTTCTTGTCAGCGGAATTGGTCGTGATGGAGAGCTCGCACCAGTTGAAGAGTTTGTGTGTCACCTGTATGGCACACCGGAACAGCCAACCACCAATCAGGCCAGACTGCAGTTGTTTGGTGAGGCAAAGAAGGGTCTGGAGATGTTGCCTCCAACCAGAGATGCCCTGGAACTTCACGTAATACGTGCCAACTACCAGGCTAAGATCTGGTTGCAAGCAAATAAAGAACACATAGATGTTCCACACCCAGTAGCCACCACGGCCTGGAAGAAGGACGCAGAGTCTCTGACAGCAGTCTGGACAAGAATCCCCCCTATCCCAGATGCCTGCTTGGAACTGGTGACATGCGGCTGCAAGTCCAAGTGCAAGACTGCCCGATGTTCCTGCTTCAAGAAGAACATGCAGTGCACTGCTGCATGTGGATGTGATATAGTCGGTTGCTGCAACCCAGCTGGACAATAGACATCATTATACTTTGCCTTGTTATATGTGCATAGACAATTGTGTTAAAATAGCTTCAAATATGATAATTATATATGTAAGAGGACTAAAAAGAGCATACATGGTTTCATCATACGCAAAAACATACAAATGGACACCAACATCGCTCAAAGTTAGCGAATCTTCTAAGTTATGTTCAAAAGTGCAAAAATGGCTGCCATCTTAGAAATTGTGGCCGCCATCTTGGATTTTCAAATGTTTACTTATATGGATTTGAAGAATGACTAAAAACTATTTTTGTGTGCCAATTATCATGCTTCTGTTGCAATTATAAACTACTTAGACAATTAAACTTGTGAAAACGCCATTTTTGACCTTGGTGACCTTTATGACCTTGAAAATTACCTTAAAACTTAAAACTGACAATGACATCCACCCACATCATTTTTGTCAGCCTATGAATGATTGATTCCACATGGATGTCTGCTATTAACAAACAATGCCGTTAAAAAAAAAAATTGAGGCTTTGGCTGGTTCACTATTGGGTTTTTTTCAGACTACGATTGAAACTAACATGAAACCACTGACAACACTGTTGATTGTATGTTGATGTTTTTTCCAGACAATGATTGAAACTAACATGAAACCACTGACAACACTGTTGATTGTATGTTGTTTTTTGTGTTTTTTCAGTCAATGCTTGGAGGTAAAATAAAAACAGCGTTCCTCTGGCTCCTCCTAGTAACGTTCATCATTTTCCTCTTTAGGCTTACACCGTCATCAACCAGTTTTCATCGTTGGCTGTTTCTCAAAGGAAAACGATTTTAACAAATAGACCCACTCATATCTGTAACCTTAACACAAACCCTATACTAAATATCTCGGCTTTACCAGTTCCAGAGGCCTTTTCATCGTCACAGTTTTACGGAGATAGAAGCTTGTTGGAGTATCAGTGGTATTTTAAGCCAAACGTTTCCAAAATTTCTCCTCTGAATCACCGATTTTTACAGAAACCTTCAGCAAGTTGTGCATACATTTGTTCACTAGTTATCTTGGTGATGTCACTGCATCATATGACGCCACAGAGACAGGCCATCCGTGATAAGTGGGGCAGCATTTTTGAACTGGAACCTTTACCGGGCTCGAGTGAATATTTCCCCATCGAAGTGTTCTTTGTTCTGGGCGTCAGTAAAAACAAGACTTTGAACGCAGCTGTCGCCATGGAAGCGGAAGTGAAGAAGGACATCATCGTGGCAGAATTTGACGACAGCTACTTCAATCTCACTCGCAAGGTTCTCATGGCATTCAAGTGGGTCAAGGAATTCTGTCCGACTGCGAAATACGTGATGAAGGTTGACGAAGATACGTATTTAAACATTCCCAAATTTGTAGCTTTGATACAGTCCCTTGAGTGGAACAATACACTGTTTGGACCATACTTTTTCGTCGATCCAGTGCTAAGAACCGGAAAATACGCCATTTCGAAAACAGCATTTCCGGCTCCAAAGTTTCCACCACACATTAAAGGGAACGCGTATTTCATGCCAATAGATGTTGCAATGAAAATCTTAATTGTGTCAGAACATATGCCGTATGTCAGTATGGAAGATGTTGCAATCACGGGTGTACTGGCCAAAATATTTAATTTTAGACACTTCGGTTCAGCCAAAGACCAGTACTACATTCACAAGGCCGCGTCGACATGTGAACTAGTCACCGGAAGTATAATAATCTCACAGCAGATATTTGTTGATACATTTTATAAAATCTGGGACAGAGTTAAGAACAATTCCATGTGTAAAACGGTCAAATGAATGTTTAAAAGGTTTTTTTAACGACATCAATAGAACACATTGATTTATTAATCATCGGCTATTGGATGTCATATATTTGGTAATTCTTACATATAGTCTTTGAAAAGAAACCCGTTACATTTTCCCATTAGTAGTAAGGGATCTTATATATATATACCCCATCCCACAGACACGATAGCACATATCACGGTCTTTGGTATACCAGTCGTGGTGCACTGGCTGGCATTTTGTTGCGGGATTTAGCTCAGTCTCCATGAAATAACATTTGATGATGTTGTGCAAGCTAGAATTATTGCGGATAATGAATCTTTTTAATTAAATGGATCAAAGATAAGGCGAGGCTATTGCAATCAGAGAGTGTTGTAGTGTCATTTCCACATTTGCCGGCGTATATTGCTGATGAAGGAATCGAAGAACGTTTGAGAGCTTTAAATATTGAGTTGATTTCTCCTATTTATCGAAGATTTTATAAAGGTACTCACATTGCTGATGGAACTCGGTATGTTCGTGTGAAATTCCCGCCTAGCACGTGCAAGAGGTGTGGATGAGTTTAAAAGAGAGAAGAATGAGTGGTTGTGCGAGTGAGGATAAGGATTAACAATGGCTTATTTAATGTACTTAGTTCTTGTTACAATGCTGTTATTGTCTTTAAATGTAAATGGATTGAGGGATGTTGATAAATTAAATTCAGTGTTTGCAACTATTAAAAGTAGACATGGTAATATTATTTTTCTACAGGAAACGTTTTGGTATGATCATTTTATTGAAATGTATAAACACTTATGGGATGGGAAAATATTTTGTATTAACTGTCCTTATAAAAATAGAAGGGGTGTGGCAGAATTTTAAAAATTAATGTAAACATTGATAATGATATATACAGTTTTATCAATGTCTGTGCACCAACTAATATCGATGAAAAAGTTGTAGTTTTTTCAATGAATTAAGTAATTTTATAGATTAAAAAAAATACTATAATATCTGGAGAGTTTAATGACATATTTGATCCTTCTTTAGATCTTGGAATTAATACTACTACTTTTAGTTTGAAAAGTAGTACTGTATTACAATCTATTCTTTGTTGTTTTAACCTTGTAGATATTTGGCGTTATAGAAATCCTGGAAAGAGAGAGTTTAGTAGGACACAAATTGTCGAAAATGTTCTAAAACAGTACAGGGATAGATTTCATTTTACTTTCTAGAAATATTTTACACTTTGTTGTCAGTTCATATATATCTTACACCACCTTTAGTGATCATAATGTTATGTCACTTAAACTTGATTTTTCTTGTGTGGAGAGGGGTCAAGGTATTTGGATTTTTAGTAACGAGTTATTGAATGATGAACTTTTTTGTAATGCGATTTCTGATGTTATAGATAATATATCTTCACATATAAATTATACCATACAAAATAGGTCGCTTCAGACATTTTTATTACAGGTTAAAAGATACCGAAATTACTTACGTTATATGTTTATAGTGAATTCAAAATCCCACAGCTAAAAATCTATTTTGCTGATCCAAACAAGTGTATAATTCCAATGGAATTTGGTATTTTATAAAACCAATTTCAAAAACAAAATTCATTAAGTTCATTCCAACCATTAGCAGTAACGCATTGTAGTATGACCTACACAGCACATAGTTTGTGCGCCACTGTGATCCAGTCTTTAAATTACTCGGGTTTTGAAACTAGGCATATCATGTACATGTCGGGCCACAGAAACGAAGCTTCAATTCGAAGCTACAACAGAGAATGTTCCACTTTCAAAACATGAGCATGGCACTGTCAAATCTCACGAATACTTGTGTCGCACCACTTGAAGTCACACAAACGCCAAAACCATCCTGTGTTGTCGCCGCTTCCACAATTACAAGGCCAGTAAACACAGAAACTCGCGACACACCTGTTTTATCCATTTCCGGAAACATTGAAACCACTTTCTCCATGTCAAATCTATCAACACATGGAATTTTCATGCACTCAAAATTTGTTAACTGTAATTTCAACGTCGTAATTGGTAAATCTGGACAGTAATAAAAACATGGCGCTCATGCAGAGTTCGTAGTTAAATATTCATACACCAACCGCTTTACATATAAATTATACCATACAAAATAGGTCGCTTCAGAGACTTTTATTACAGGTTAAAAGTTATTGAAATTACTTACGTTATATATTCTCTCATTCGGCTATTGACGGAAAAAAGCCGAACCACCATAGGGATTCCGCTAATGTTGAGTATGAATTTCGTGTTAATAAAATAGTAAATAGTTGGAAAATAGAGTTGACCTTTTTATTTCAAAGAGCTTTACATTAATGACATGGTTATGTGTTTGGAATTATAAGAATTGAACGGGAAAATTTTTGAGTTTCATGCTAGTATGAAACGCAAAACCGCTTTACACACTGTATGAATGGCGTAGCGCGTAGCATGAAATTAAAAAATGTTCACGTTCAATCCTTATATATATATGTGTATATATATATATATGTAATAAGCAAAATATCGGAAATAAATTTCAGAGGACTAGGAATACTAGGATTGAAAGTCCTGTAAACCAGGAGTACCAGGAATAAAAGTCCCATGGACTTACATTCCTCGAAATCCACGTCCCACAGACTTAAATTCCTAGGAATACAAGTCTCACAGACTAGGATTCCGAAGGATGGAAGTCCGATCGGACAAAGATTAAGAAAATCACAAATAATCAGATTGTGATTTACCGTCAAAATATAAACTTATAAAACATATTATTAAAAATTATGTTGGTATATATAGAAATTGTCTTTTGCTGTTCGCCACATGTTACGTTTTTGGAGTTACCAGTTTTCATATATATATATATATATATATATATATATATATATATATATATATATATATATATATATAGAGAGAGAGAGAGAGAGAGAGAGAGAGAGAGAGAGAGAGAGAGAGAGAGAGAGAGAGAGAGAGAGAGAGAGAGAGAGAGAGAGAGAGAGAGGTAGGTAGGTTATTACCAGATTGTTTTTCGGTATCGTCAATATCATATATTAGGAATAAAAATTGTATTATGCGAACCTCTGGTGAGCATAATACATTATTTTAATTCATAATATATGATATTGACGATACCGAAATACACGAGGGTAATAATCTCTTTATCATATAAGCTCAAGCTTAATACAGCGTGTTTTTGTAAACTGTACAGCAACTTTAATTCCAGTCCGCCATTACTAGTTATTCAAATGACGTAAGAATATGTGGCGCGGTGTATTTTTGAATGGAAATGACGTCAAACTCGAATGACATCATTTTGGATGTCCTTACATCAAAATAAAGTTATGCCCAATCTAATTAAAATTAGCTCCACTATTACATGTGGATCTAACACTAGCCAGTTGGAGCTCATGTCCACCAATCAAAACCTTACTTGCAGAATCCTGCCAGTGATTTAAAAATAATTTGAAAACATTCTGAATTATCCTGAGGGTATACGACATGTTTCGTGTGAATTACGAATGCCTTAAAACATGTTTTATTTTATAAAATAAATAATTTGTAATGTAAAACTGAAGACTGATTTACTTAGGGTTTTTTTTTATAAATAAATAAATAATTTTTAATGTAAAATTGAAGACTGATAACCCACCCCGTACGTATTGGTATGGTTCGCTGTACTGCGGCCACTAAAATGGACTCGCCCGATATTTTTAGAATTTGTATGCTCCCAAATAACGTTATAAAAGGCGAAGTGTGATTGGTCAATATTTAAATCATTATTTACAGACGAAATGTTACCTGGACATTGGGGACTACGCAGTGTTGTTAGCAATCCGATTAAAATTAGTTCTACTGGTCTAAATAAGGCATTCGTAATTCACATGAAACATATCGTATACCCTCAGGATAATTCGGAATGTTTTCAAATTATTTTTAAATCACTGGCAGGATTCTGCAAGTAAGGTTTTGATTGGTGGACATGAGCTCCAACTGGCTGGTGTTAGATCCACATGTAATAGTGGAGCTAATTTTAATTAGATTGAGTTATGGCTAACGTTTTTTGTTTTCTGAACGCTGGACAGCTTTCAGTGTTAAATTGCCATTAAAATATTTTTATTTGATGACTATGAATGCATACGTCAATCATGGAGTGTCACCCAAGTACGTTTGCTTAAATGTCAATAAACCTAGTGCCGAGACCGGGACTAATTTGCATCTAATTTGCAAAGTTATCAAATTCTTAAAGTATGTGATCTGAAAAATATCACAATCTTGGGCTACATATTGTTTTTTAGATATATATTTCTACGTGTTGAACACATGGACACATAGCCTACTTTATATCTGTAGTTGCATTATATACTTTTGAAAAAACAACTTAAAAATAAACAAGGTATGAAAGTCCGAGTAGGACTATGGTTCTTAAGCTATGGAAGTCCGATAGGTCTACGGTTCCTACGGACCAGCGTTCCTTTTACACCGGATCGAACTTTTCACCACCTAGTACGTGTGTACCTTTTCAATCCTACATGACCACATATGATGGAGTCTTATAATAATGGCATGCATCTACAGCTGATGTCTTTCTTCCTCATCGTAGAACAAGTAGAAACTACTATACACAGCTGACGTGTAATATGTTGTTGCGTTGATTTGCATTGTGTTTAACAACGGAATTATCAGAATCAATGTAACACCCCATGCTTTCACTGAATTGTGCAAGCGCAGTTTTGCCGTTTCGTTAACAATAGGGCTAAGTTTGAAGAAGTGATTATGTTATAGAACATGGCTTAATAATGTAACTGACCTGCGGTTTTTGTGTGTGTGTTTTTGGTGGGGAGGGGGGAGGGAGGGGGTTCCTAAACAGGCTGGGTGTTCAGCGGCCGTACGGGTCCTGGATTGGGTTCAAGAGCAACGCCCCAAATAGTAAGTGTACAAAACAGTTGCCCCCTCCACATTTCCTGCTCTCTAAAGCTGTAGCAAAACCTCAAATTCGGGCAAAAATAATACAGATATTTGGGCAAAATGTGCTAACCTGAGATCTTTCTACCATGTATTTTCATCATTCTACCAGGTCCAATGTGACCAATTGTAAATAAACTAATGTAAGATGATATTACATAAAACATTAGTAACGTCACGTTTTACAAACAGATTGCCTTACATTTCGCATGTCATTTGCAATAAAAATAATACTTCCATGACACAAAAATAACATTCTTACACATCCGTTGGTGAGAACACCATGCGATTTTATTAATAACACATGGTTGTTTACACACGTATGTGTGTTAACAATTTCAAGACAAACGACTGGCTATTCCTAGGTGATGACAAGGTCACCAATGCCATACGTCCAATAAAAATAAAGCACGGTGGAAATCGATTACACTGTGACGTATAGTTAACCTGGCAATCATGTGTCTGTGATGCGTAAGGTAGCTACAAGTGCAAAGGGTTGTAAATAACTTTTAGTCGAATTTTTTTTTTTTTTTTGCTTAAAACCTGGTTTTTGAGGATATGTAAGAAATAGAATACAACATTCGGGTTCGTTAGATACCATTTATCTCACAACTCATTGTTTAAAAACATATCAAACACGTAACAGTCGAGTGGTATGTTCTTTCGCAGAATAAACGAGTGCAATAAATAGGAAGCGAAAATAACGCATGTGAAGTTCTGTATTTATTACATACCTTCTTTTATGTTTTACAAACACGGTTTTTAATGTAACGCCATAACAACACTTTGTTAAATCTATGATCTAAACTCATTTCATGGATTTACTTAACGTTAAGAATCATACTAGTATAGGCTCGGATGGGGGGGGTGGGGGGGGGGATAGTTTGAGTACATGACTCTTTTACAGAGTTAACTTAAAATGTTTTGTTCTATATGACAAGGCCTTAAGAAAACGTTTGTGTAACACTTCCAGGTTAAGTACGTTTTCTCAGCAGAGCACATTTATGATTTTTGCTTGATCGCCAAAAGGTTAAAATAAATATATATATATTGGAGTTTCATGCAATAAATAATTAATTGACATCCATAGATGATTAATTTTATTTCAATTGTTTGGGTGTTACTAACTATATTTTAGCATGGTTCGTTGTCATAAACCTAGGTTTGGGGTACAAAATGATCTTATTTTACATATTTTTACTCAGAAATCGCTTTCGATTTGAAAGTAGCTCAAAGTCTAATGGCTTCTCAAGCAACCACTACTGTAAGAAGAGTTCCACAAATTGGCCAAAAGTTTCTTCATTAAGTGCACAGAGCAATACACTTTTCAATTTGATACCTCATGTTGCTGGATGATACCCATGGGGCCCATTGTATCCCTATCCCTAAAATAAACACTTTAAGGGCATTTTGAAATGACTATATCTCCTAAAGTGTCATAAGAATTTAATCTTTGTGTTTATAAATATGTTTTTGACCCCAAAACATTGATTGGTACCATTACTGTGGCACCATTACTTTTTGGAGTTGACCTACTTAGCATAATTCCGAGATGGCGTCCAAAATGGCCGCAGAATACTGAATTAGACATAACTTCGCATACAGAAGAACATTTTAAGTGACATTTAAGAAAAGAGAGTCAAATACACAAACTCTCTACCCCTCCTCCTCCCTACCATATCCCAGATAATAATAAACAAAACCCACTGACGTTGCTTTTCTTCTTCATCGTAGAACATGTAGAAACACTACTTTCTGTCATCTTCAGGTATATGGAACAGAGCTATCCCATGAAAGAAAGCTATGCAAGAAATTTCCTTCTCTCATTCTCAGGTATATGGAACAGAGCTATCCCATGAAAGAAAGTCATGTAACAAATGTCTTTCTCTCATCCTCAGGTATATGGAACAGAGCTATCCCATGAAAGAAAGCCATGTAAGAAATTTCTTTCTCTCATCCAAGCCTTATCCCGTGACGAAATTTCCACCACCTCGGGTGTAGCCTACGTTTTCTATCCCACATGACCGCATATGATGGAGTCTATTAATATATATATATATATATATATATATAAGAATCCTTCATATGTGTCCATGTGGGACAGGGCTATTCCACCCGAGGGTATATAATTCGACATCATATTACGTACCCGAGGTCCAAGCATTTTGGGAAAACGTGAAAAACATACATTTTGT
This sequence comes from Gigantopelta aegis, assembly GCF_016097555.1. Lineage (NCBI taxonomy): Eukaryota > Metazoa > Mollusca > Gastropoda > Neomphalida > Peltospiridae > Gigantopelta > Gigantopelta aegis. The sequence continues at coordinate 39,451,751 of NC_054705.1, read as the reverse complement.
ATTTTTTATCTTACAATAAAACAATCATAACCATTGAAAAGATCGTACCCAAAAATGGTTTATACTAAAAGTATAAACCGAAACCGAAACTGATAGTATAATTTCATTATGACAGCAGGTTTTCTTATTTTTATGAAATATAAATACCATTTCTGCCGTTTACGTGATGATGATAACTAGTTTAACGTGCCCATATATCACTAGGGTTTCGAACACGCCCATCCAGAGTCCGACCTCCGATAAGATCGGTGGCCTGACTCGAGATGGAGGGGGGGGGGGGGGGGGGGGGGGTGTGAAAATGGGCAGAATTTTGAAAATAACAATTAGTCAAAAGGTTAATAGAATAAATAAAAAAAATAAAAAGGTTACAAGCCAAAAATAAAAAAGAATTGACTGCTCGGCCGAATATGTATATAATTTGGAGCATTTTAGAAGGACAGTCCAAAATTAAATAACAGAAAGAAGAGAGGATCGGACTATTTAATAATATTTAAAAAAAGAAGTAATTTCGACATAACATTTTGAACGCAGATCTAAAAGTTTAAAGTCCGATCGATATGTCCACGCGAGTGGCCTCGTTAAGGCCGTTTGGGTGCACAGCTTAAAGGGACGAGATGGGTTGCATCCCATCAAGAAAACCCCTAGATTGACAGTCGATAGACGTTGAAGGTGTAGTGCTGTGCTGAAATACAGAACTTGAGAAGCCGGATCCGTCTGAACGAGAGAGAGAGAGAGTATCAGACTAGGGTATAGTCCAGTCGTCATGGGTTGGTATTGTGGTGCGGACGGGCCCGACTTCGGAGGATACGAGATGGTATCACTATAAGGCAAGGTAAAGTCTAGAAAAAGAGTAGTAGGGGCCGACCCCGCTTCCTATTTCTTCTTGAGTGGGGCGGTCAATCTTCCAGTGCTGTTAGGACAGGTTCGGACATGTAGAGACTAAACGCAAATAACCGTGGCGTTCTGCAGAATGGCCGTCATACGAGTCACGAAAAAAAAAGTCGACAGTCAGACGGAGAAATGACGTGGAGGCAAGGAATCTCGCTAAAAAAAAGAATCCAACCTGGTGGTGCAGGCTGTCGAAACGAGAAGCGTTTACGTGACGTAACCCAATGTTAATATCAGCTTAAACCACAGAAGTCACGTGGTCATGCAAGACCGATTTAGGTTCCATTAGACCAAATCAATTCCTATTGCCGATAATGTTAACGTTTACTAATAAAACTGATATATGCAGCGTTTCAACACACCCAGGAAGTACAGCAATAGAAAGTGTGGCACCTCACATCTAATCTAGCTGCAAGAAAATGGGGGGTCACGTATCATTTAAGAGATTTAATTCATGTTTTTAATAGCAACCGTCATTTTTGCTGAAAATTGCAGTTCCATTTTTGGGGGTACCCCGCATTAGTTTCAACCTCTGGTATATACTGCATAACAACTGTATAACAAATAAAAGTGTATTTATTTATTGTCAATGGATAATAGTATTTGCACAAATAATCAATGTCACATATTACTACCAATCACACCAACAGCTGCTTTTACTCCGTAAATATTTGACGGTGCACGTCGAACCTTGACACGGTACTCTCTTCTTTGGTACTATGCAACCTATATCAAAAAAAAATATTTTTCAAAAAGTGTCCAATTGGGTGTTTTCACGACTATCAGGATCTTCTGTGTTCTGATATCATGTGACAACATAATTGAAAGTGTTGTTCCTACAGTGCAACCTGATTTAATGTATACCGCAGGAAGCATCAGTGTTATGCAAAGTTGTATACAAATGCAATGTATCATATTTAAAACAAATAATAAATAAAAATACTACTCTTGAAGATACATACTATGGGTTGGTTGTGTATGCTTAGTTGTATATGTAGTGTGTGCATGCATAGTCAGAGTCTCTCATTTCCAATAAATAATTACCTTAAAACTCATTTATTGCAGTGACCCTGTGTTTTGAAAGACTTTAATGGGCATATGATAAGAACTTCACTAGAAAAAAAGCATATTACATGTGGTATCTGAAATGAACACCACTGCATCCACAAATAGTAGTAAATTAATGTGGTACACATCATGGTGGGGTAAACACCCAAGGTATGGACTATGCTTGGATGTCAAGTCACTGAATGCAATATTTTCAAACCCATCAGCCTAGTTGGTTTTTATATATGCATTATTAAATCCACTGACAGCTACCAATATATCTGTTGGTATTTTATTAATAATCTACAGTGATTGGTGCTTACAGACATGTATCATATCTAGAGTTATCATTAGGGTTTTACATCTTTATTTTTTATTTGTCATAAAAAAAAAGCACATTCAATCCATCAAAAGAGTGCGAAAGTCATTTTTCTTTAATTATTTTCTGTTTTAACTGAATATAATATTTATATCGTATGCATTACTACAATCTGTAATGTAACACATCATTTACATAGTAATATTGGAAAATATAGCTTTACAAGTGTGGTGATAGTGGAAGATAATACTAACACACTCCTAGGTAGATTAACAAATGTGTCAAAATTGCTCTTGTACTTGGTATATACTTCAAATACCCTTTACTATAGAAAACTCACTGAATATATGGACAAGATTTAATGAACTGACCTAAAGCTATCATTACCAAGCTTATATTTGTGTACAAATAAAGAAGAGACTGCAAAATGGCTACACAGAACCCACTTCTGTAGATTTTAATGTTTTTGCCAACCTCACAAAAACAATTGTAAAAACTCCCATATTTGCCTAAAACATAATTCACCAACCTAAAAAGTATGTTAAAATTACAGCAGAAATCAGGTTATTTAAATATAATCATTCCAGAGCCAATTGCATTCAAATACACATTGTTAATGGAGATCTAAAAGCGTAACCTAATATCAGCTAACATTATTTTTTAACTAAAAATGAATTATTACTGACAGCTTATTTCATCTTGCCTAGACTTATTATCCTAAATAAGATTAGTGTTATATGACATGTCCATCACCTTGGATAAATAAGCTTTAAAATATTTTAAGTAAAAAATATGGGCCACAATCTCCAATTGGTCAGCACAGACTTTTTTTCAAACTCTATTCTCAGCAGTGCACAGTAAATTAATGCCAAGGTCAAGGTCATTATGAACTCCCATGCCTGAGTGTAACCTAATTAAGCAATTATGACTGTCAAATAACAGTAAATGGCACACAATATAAAATAATGATAATATAGTGAATATATGCTATAGGTTCCATTAGACCAAATCAATTCCTATTGCCGATAATGCTAACGTTTACTAATAAAACTGATATAAGCAGCATTTCAACACACCCAGGAAGTACAGCAATAGAAAGTGTGGCACCTCACATCTAATCTAGCTGCAAGAAAATGGGGGGTCACGTATCATTTAAGAGATTTAATTCATGTTTTTAATAGCAACCGTCATTTTTGCTGAAAATTGCAGTTCCATTTTTGGGGGTACCCCGCACTAGTTTCAACCTCTGGTATATACTGCATAACAATTGTATAACAAATAAAAGTGTATTTATTTATTGTCAATGGATAATAGTATTTGCACAAATAATCAATGTCACATATTACTACCAATCACACCCACAGCTGCTTTTACTCCGTAAATATTTGACGGTGCACGTCGAACCTTGACACGGTACTCTCTTCTTTGGTACTATGCAACCTATATTCTGCATGGGCTGACGTCATGGAATACGCCTGTCTTGCATGGCTAGGGATGGGAGAAATATATATATATATATATATATATATATATATATATATATATATATACACACACACACACACACACACACACATAGACACACACACACACACACACACACACACACACACACACACACATATATATATATATATATATATATATATATATATATATATATATATATATATTGTTGTGTCCGCGTCCCAAGGATATTAACAATCTCCAGAGAATATAAATAACATCCACAGATGACAAAGCCGAAATGTTCCAGTTTTCAGAATTATAAATTTATTTAAAAGTTATGAGTAAATGAAAATAAAGTTAATGTTCACAGGTAAGTTTCCAACAAATAGATTGATAGATCTCTTCCTTTCAGATATAGTTATATTAAACCAGAGAGGACTGCATTTCCAATAAATGTAAACAGCTTGCAGTTGCTTATAAATATTGCTTCCATAAAACAAGTTAATTAAATAAAGATGGTAAAGTTAATAAAATTCGACTTTATAAATATAAGTAAAAATTATTCCAGTGTCAATTTAAATGTATGCAATGTAATAAAGTTGGAAAGTTGGACAATTATAGACCTCTACGATGATGTGGTATCTCCCTAGGTTGCCCATAGGGCCCTTATAAAGGGCCTGACCGCTTCTGGTCGTGGCATGACAACCCAGTGTCACCAAGTAGTACAAGTTATCACCAGCAGCAAGTATTGGGGGTTTTGGTGGGGGAGTCCGATATTCTTTTGTTCAGTTTCCCCCGGGTGCATTGCAATTGTGTACTCGGAACCGGTATTCTTTTGTCTGGTTCCTTATTAGAGCATGTGCTGGGCCATTAAATGGGGGCGGGTGCATTGTTATCATTAGTCAATGCACCCTGTGTACTGATGCAGTGAGCGTGTAGTCTGTGTGTGAATCCTAGTTTTGTGTTAAGGTTGTACCTATTGTCTTAAGTCCCTATTCTAGTGAGTTCAACGGTCATTCATGACCACCCATCCCCCTCCGTCTTTGTATAGCATTGAATACAACGACGGAGGGGGAGTTAAACTAGCCTAGCTATCTAATTTGAAGGGTTAAACCCTTATAGTGTAGGTATTGGTTTAAAAAGCCTAGTGCTTGGCATACTTAACTTTATTACCAATGCAAGGCAAGTAGCAATTGTATACATATACGCACCAAATAGGTACTTAGTTTGAAGAATTTTGATTCCTGCCCCCTAAATATAATATCTTAGTAGGCTTACTTGGTTTGTCTTCAGGCTATCTGGTTTTCCTGTTTGTCTTTTCTTCTAGAGCCCTAGTTGACTTACCTTAGTCAGCTAGGATTAATGCATCAGTAATAAAGAACATGGTGCGAGTGCAAAGACAAATTGGTGCAGTTTATTTACAGTTAGGTGTGGTGGGGTTCTTGATCCGTGATTGGCTGGATTGGACCAATGAGAGTGCTGCAAAAAATAGGCGATAATTAGTGCTGTCCTATCTTGGTTGATTGTCTAACAATGTTGATTGGCTGATTAATTAGCCAATTGGGTTACTGTAACTTCGATCCTGTCTTAGTAAAAAACCACAAAAAAACCCACACCCAACAACTAATGTGTCGCTAACGGAGGTGGTGTATACCAATTGCCAATCACGAGTTTCAGAACATGAATATATATTTACAGTAAAATAATACAGTTATCGTGGTTGGGTCTGATTGGCATTGGCATATCTGGCGGTTATTAATCATTCGCTACCGTTCCTCCGTTGATCCCCAGCTTGGAGTGCTCGTTTGGTCGAGTGCTTAAGGTCGTTCTTCCATCCAAGGGATGTACATGCGGGTGGTTTTGAGTAATTGTTAATTTATATTGCCAATTTATGCCAGCTAATTTGGTTGAGTATATGCTTTTACTTTTGTCATTTCACCGTCCCCCCCCCCCCCCCCCCCCACGGGTTGGAATACGTGGTCTGTTCGAGTGCGTAAGGTCGATGTTCCACCAAGGGGGTCACAGGTGTCACGATTCAAGCATTGTCATATCTAACGGTTATTAAATCATTCGCTACCGTCCCGCCGTTGATCCCCGGGTTGGAGTGCTTGTTTGGTCGAGTGCTTAAGGTCGCTCTTCCATCCAAGAGATGTATAGGCGGGTGGTTTTGAGTAATTGTTAATTTATTGCTAAATTTGTACCAGCTAATTTGGCTAGGTATATGCTTTTACTTCCATTGACGTCAGCCTTTTATACTTTACTTAAGTACCACGTGACGTCATAACAGCCAATCAGAAATTACGTCACGCTAGGAAGAGATCTACCTTTACAAAATAAATATCATTTCATTTAATAATTACGTTATGCACACAATTGCTCAATAAATAAAGTAATTGTTTTTTGGTCCAGCTTCCGTTTGCAATTTACAGTTTGTAAATGCACACTCCAAATCCTGAGAAACTTCAACTTTTATAAATACATCAGTTCAGTCCATAGCAAAAGCATTACAAACTTGAAATAATTAATACTGGAAATTTCTAAAGTGCATAGACATAAAACTAACATTTCTTAATTGCTTTTTTAGTCTAAAATTAGCGTAAAACAATTTCACAGAAAAAGCCTTTAGAATATTTATAAACACGACATTATTGACCAGGCACAAAACACGCTAATTTTCCATAGCAAATACATTGGGAATTCAAGCTAATAATACAAACAAATTTTAATGTGCATAAATATGAGACTGTTATTACACAATTGCTTTTTTTTTTATAAAAAAGCCTTTGGGGATATTATAAAAACGACATTATTTACCTGGCACCGAAACAAGCTATTGTGCACTGCAAATACATTGGGAATTCAATCTAATAATACAAACAAATTCTAATGTGCATAAAACGAGACTATCACTACACAATTGCTTTTTTGGTCTAATTCCAATATAAAATAGTTTTAATGAAAAAGCCTTTGGGAATATTATAAAAACAGCATTTTTATACTTTTTTTTACAAACATTGTGTACCGATATATCAGACTTTAGCAACCAGTGTGTGTAAACAGGTTCTCAGCGTACAAGGATATAGTTCCTAAAAGCACTAAAATTAGAGTAATCAGTTTTACAGTTATTATCTCACTTAATTAATAAAATGTTTTGCCATAATGTACAAACAATATTAGGATTCGTTTAGCTAAGAAAATAGCTAATCGATCGTACAAGTTTTGGAGGAAAATAAACTTTACTGAAGGGCAAGGTCGCTCTCGGCAGCCATGTCAAAACAGTTTTCAGTGTGTAAGTACACACACTTTGCAATTATGGAAATATTTCCATCAATAATATTAATGTCAACATTGTGTCATAGCTTTTATATGCACAGGAATTTGGGAATTAAATAATGTCGAAGACCGCAAGACCAAAACACGGACGTCAAGCGATCGTAATATACTAATATCACATAAATAAATTACGGCAACTATTTACAAACATAGCTTCATACACTATAAACATATTATTATGAAATACAACTAAATGTAGCTCGCATTGTGCATCCAAACGATCACTAATAACAATAGTTACGCAATTTCGTTTTTGCCTATAGTGCGCGACACGCCAAACGGCACTACTAAGAATTTCATTAAATAATAACTATAATAAATGGCATAGTTCCAGACATTACAGAATACAAGCAAATATGCAAATAATTACTACTAAATGTAAAAATAAATATTCAGTTTTGTCCAATATTAAAATTACTTGAGAAAGGTCCACGTCACAGCGCACAGTTACGAAAATTGTTGTGACAGCCATGACAGTGAAACCTGTCTAAACTGGCGACAAAATGGTTCGAAGGAGATAAAATGATCTGGCAGGTGTGACCAGTTGCGACAAAATTGATCTGGCATTAATTTCAACACACACACACACACACACACACACACACACACACACACACACACAGCTGTAAAATGTTGCATTGATTTGCACTGTGTTTAACAACGGGAACAGGATTATCAACATCAATATAATACTATGCTTTTGCCGAATTGTGCAAGCGTAGTTTTGCCGTTTCATTAACAATAGCTGTCTGAGGTTAATATTACAAAATAACACATACATTATACTATTGTGACAAGATGAGGAAAGTATATACAATTTTCATTTTGTGTACACTAATATATATATATATATATATATATATATATATATATATATATATATATATATATATATATACATGTAAACATATAAAGTAATATGAATAGATTTGAGCGTAAGTTGACATGGCTTAATGCTGTAACATTTGTGTCAACCATATAAGGTAACGGACCTGCGGTGTTTTGGGGGAGGTGGTTCCTAAACAGGCCGAGTGTTAAGGGGCCTTACAGAGAGAGAGAGAGAGAGAGAGAGAGAGAGAGAGAGAGAGAGAGAGAGAGAGAGAGAGAGAGAGAGAGAGAGAGAGAGAGAGAGAGATTTTGTTTTGTTTAACAACACCACTATCTCGTGCTCTTTGATTAATTAATTATCGGCTATTGAAAGTGAAACATTTGGTCATTGTGATCATTAGATAGTTGATTCCAGACCGACAGCGCATCAAACGAGCGCTTTACCACTGGGCCACGTCCTGCCCGTCGACAGAAACAAATCACCTCATTCTTGGCCAGAAGATGTGTTATGCATGAGGCGTGTCTGGTATATCAAAGGCATTGGTATGTGCTATCCTGTCTCTGGGATGGTGCATATAAAAGATCCTTTGCTACTAATGGATAAAAGGTAGAGGGTTTCCTCTCTAACACTATACGTCAACATAACCAAATGTTTGACGTCCAACAGCCGATGATAAATACATAAATGTGCTTTAGTGGTGTCGTTAAACAAAACAAACTTCTTAACCTTAGCGAATAATATTTATGATAGATGCAGGTATATGCGTATTGCACGTGCACGCGCGCGCGCGCGCACACACACACACACACACAACACAACACACACACACACAGACAGACACACGCACATATATACACACACACACACAGACAGACACACACACGCACATACACACACACACACACACACACACACACACACACACACACACACACACACACACAGAGACGATTAGCCGGAGTACTCCGGCGGAAGAGATCTAGACGGACATTTGGACTGAATGACTGACCGTCTGGCTGGCTGGCTGACTGGCTGTCTTACAGACACACACAGACGATTAGCCGGAGTACTTCGGCGGAAGAGATCTAGACGGACATTTGGACAGTTAGCAACGCTCTATAACCTTCAGAAACTAACCCATATGTATTCTGCGCAATCTCAGCCACCAAACGGTAGTTAAAGATTCCCGCTCTAATACAACAACAACAAGGAAGGAAGATGGTTTATTTAACCAATGAACTCGAAAATGATCGATGTGAAGGTATTTAACGCCAAACATAGGACTGTTGTATTACAGCGTGAATCTTTTACTACCGTTTGGTTTTGTTTGCTTGTTTTAACGACACCACTAGATCACATTGATTAATTCATCATCGGCTATTGGCTGTCAAACATTTGGTAATTCTGAGACATAGTCTTAGAGAGGAAACCCGCTACATTTGTTTTTCTCCATTAGTACCAAGGGATCTTTTATATCCACTATCCCACAGACAGGATAACACATACCACGGTTTTTGGTATACCAGATTCTAAACCGATCGCGCATCAGGCGAGCGTTTTACCACTGGAATACGTCCCGTCCGCTACCGTTTGGTAGGCAGAGATTGCGTAATATTGATATAAACTGGTGTTTGACGGTTAGAGACAGTCGATGGCTGTCTAAATGAATGCAGGTATGTTTAAAATGCACACACCCACACACACAAATCGCTTTGAGAGGGCGAGCAACCCCGAACTCCGTCACCCCTCCCCTACCCCACCCCTCCACATGTGCCTACTCTCTCACTAAATGTTAACACCTAACCACGAGCTCGCTTTCTTGGACAGCGTGCTGGAACCTCAATTATATATTAGCACGAAAACAACTATAAACTTTAACAAAATACAATTGGAATTATGAAACTATCCTTCAATACCACGAGTAAATAGTTTCATCTGCTTACCATTTGTGACACCCAATAGCCGATGTGTATTTTTGTGCTTATTCAATTCAATACCACGTGAGACGTCTCGTGCATGCGTAAATCGAGTAATGTCAATTCCTCTATTTCACGTAGACCAGACGGCGATAGCGTTTATATAGCTAAGCCAGCGTTACTCGATCCGATTGCAGAGAATAAGGTACAATAATAATATATACCACAGAATAACAGAACTTGATCCTCAATTCTAAATGATTAAACAACAACAACAACAAAATAATCTAGAAATTGCAGCTTGAAACTTCTCTTGAATTGAAATTAATTTTGTTGAGTACAACAGAACTTGAACTGTAACGTCACCCGAGGGAAATATTACACCATTTCAAGCAATAATCTGTAAGTACTTATAGAAATATTACTAAACTTAGTTCGGGGGCGTAGCGTGATCTGGACCTGGGGATGGGGGTGGGGGGTTCGAATATTAAGCAAGTGAACCCTTTTTCTGTTTTGTCTTTGCACCACCAGAAACTCAATATGTATAAACCTTTATGTTGTAGTTGAAGCGAACTATTTGCTTCAGCTGGGGGTCCGAAGCCTACGCCTCTGTTGTACAACAGCAAAATGAGGCGGTGCTCTGATATGAGGGTTCCTAATTGAAAAATTCCCCGTGGTCGACCTATGTTACTTGACGGTAACTGTTGAGAGCACTCCCTAAAATTAGTAGTCAAGACATTGGTTGAAATCCCGTCAAAGCTGACTCACAGTTTCATTCATCTTTACCATATATGACGCTAGCTTCTGCCCAAGTTCTCATTATCTTAATATAAAAAATATATAAGATTCCAATTTCTCTCACGATTTCAATCTGTTTCGACCATGTCTGTCAGTTTCCTCCAACTCTGTCTTCTGAGCTGTTCACACTATCGCCTACCTGTCTCAACTTCCTCAATGGGTGCAGTCTCTATGTACTTCCCTGCACCCACGATTTCTTAAATCGGACTATATATATATATATATATATATATATATATATTAAGTTGCTACAATAAGTAACGACACGACAAATGGTGGGGTGGCGCCATTACACTTTTAGCTATGAGGGATGACATAGCCTTTGAGAAATTACATACAGTTTTCTTCTTTAGAATATCAGTGTCTCTGTACAGACAATGCGTGTCTCGTTGTCCCACTATTTGTGATGCCGATCATTCATGCATAAATGAAGGCGAGAAACCGGACACCAGTGTATACAATAATAATTCCATATCTGCAGTAAGACTACGTGATGTCCAAATTTGCTAAGATAAACAATGAGAATATGTGTAGAACAAACCTCTTACTCCGTGTTGAATTTGATGCAAAACGTCTCGGTCCAATCTTCAACTGCGGACGAATTATTTCGAAAGCGTCGTAAATATCTCATTTCAATCGGAACATTTCGACTATTTCCGGCAGCAAAAATATTTTCGCCGAAGAGATGCGAGGAGTTCCGATGTTGTAATTTCTGCACTTATCTTGAAAGAGTTCCAAAATTCAATTTTTTTAATTGACGACAGGGTGACAGGGAATCCCTTCCAGTGTGATTTAATTAAAACATCTTGGATGATACAAAAGTGAGGTTTAGTATTTCAAATAAATTTGAACAATAAGATATACTGACATCCAAAAGAAACTTTATAAGGCTTGAAATTGTATTAGAGAAAAACAACAAATTGTATGGTGGGATATGAAATTATTATAACCGTGATTATTTGAATCATTGGATTTTGTATAAACGAGTGGTTTAACAATCTAGTTTTAAGATTATTACTTGCTTTGGAGCTAATTCAAGGGGGGGGGGGGGGGGGGGGGGGGGGGGGGGGGGGGGGATGTAGCTAGGGAGCAAATAGGAGTCGACCTGAAATAAGAACAAGAGATGATTCACTGTGGGTCCACCGTTTATTTTTCAGTCGGATGTGTGTGTCACATTAAATAGTTACATATACATTATAAGACAATCTTAAACTAAATAACTCAGACACATTATCTAGAATAACAGATATAATATTAATTAGCCGCAATTACTGTATGATGATTGTATTAACATGCGAGAAGTGTATACCTTGCGTCTAGATGATTATATCTTTCTGTATCAGAAAGGAGTAATTAAATGTATTAATTAATATCCGTGCCTTTATGCAAATGTGTGTTATAATGAATATTAACTATGCAACTGTAATACGTATGTCGTACTGAACGTTCTCAATATTTCTGATTGTACGTGACTATTGAAATGCGTATGTCATAATGGACAGTATCAATATTACTGCATGTACGTTGTGCTAGAACATGTACGTAATAATGTGTATGCCGTAATGGTGTGCACTTACTTGCGTTGTGTAATGTATTTACCGTTTGGTTATGTATTTACCATTTGGTATTCGACATTGTTTACACATGTAATTTTGCGTATTTTGTTCACATAAGTAATACTAATGCATATCAATCAATATTTATGTACAACAACCCACACGTTTATCTATCTACTAAATAAAGAATATAACAACTCTTCATTATTAAATCACATTTACAACCTCCCTAAATGCGGCAATAAACACTGTATTTCAAGGCGACATCATCTACATAACTATGTTTCTTTATCATTTGTATTTTATAAATGTTATTCATGTGCCATGTTTACTACAAGACTCTACGGTTTTAAATAAATATTAGATTCAAGTAAGTATTCTAATATAAGAACATAATATTGAAGCAAACATATATCAATATAATCAAATCAAATACAAGTACATTTTTTGTAGTTAAAATGGCTTACCTAAAAACAAGAACAAGAGATGAGTCACTGTGGGACACCGTTTATTTCTCAGTCAGATCTGTGTGTGTCTGGATCTTGTCATGTCATGTCATAGGGTTTTACGTGCACATTCAGAGCAAGCTGCTGTAGCGTACGCCTGTCGTGGGCGCAAGAGCCGGCCTTGGCCGGCTCTTCCGTCCATGACAGGAAAGGTGGGGGGAGGGGAAGGAGGGACCGCCTGCACTGGCAGGTGCAAGGGAGCACCAGCAGCCCGATTGAATCGGTAGCAGGCGGGTGGGGGTGGTGGTGGTGCTATGGAATTTGAATGGAGCCGTTAATGCCAAAGAGAAAGTGGTGCGCAATTTTGTTGAGGAAATTTTGGCGCAATTTTGAACGGATTAGTGAATCGAGAGTAGCTCGTTAATTTTAGACCTTTACGATGCTGTGGTGTCTCCCTAGTTAGCCCATCGGGCCCTTATAAAGGGCCTGACCGCTTCTGGTCGAGGCATCACTAAGTACCAAGTTATTACCAGCAGCAAGTACTGGGGGTTTGGGTGGGGGAGGCCGATATTCTTTTGTTCAGCTTCCCCCGGGTGCATTGCAATTGTGTACTCGGAACGGTATTCTTTTGTCCGGTTCCTTATTAGAGCACGTGCTGGGCCATTAAATGGGGGGGGGGGGGGGGGCGGATGCATTGTTATCATTAGTCAATGCATCCTGTGTACTGTTGCAGTGAGCGTGTAGTCTGTATGTAAATCCTAGTTTTGTGTTAAGGTTGTACTTATTGTCTTACGTCCCTACTCTAGTGAATTCGACGGTCATCATGACCACCCATCCCCCTCCGTCTTTGTATAGCATTGAACACAATGACGGAGGGGGAGTTAGACTAATCTGGCTATCTAATTTGAAGGGTGGAACCCTTATAGTGTAAGTATTGGTTTAAAAAGCCTAATGCTTGACATACTTAACTTTATTACCAGTCAATGAAAGAAAGAAAGAAAAAGAAAGAAAAATAGGGTTAAAGTATCTAGTAGCAGTTGTATAGTTGACAGCTAAGTAATTAAGAATTTTTTGATTCCCGCCCCCTGAATAATTATTTTATAAAGAAATGAAATGATTGAGGCGAAATGAACGGTATCTATATGTTGGTAACTGTTAGTAATGTAGAATAATTTAGTAGGCTTACTTGGTTAGTCTTTTAAGTCAATCTTGTTTTTCCTGCTTGCTATTTCCTCAGTTGCCATAGTTGACTTACCTTAGTCAATCATGGTTTCATGCATCAGTAATAAAGACATGGTGCGAGTGCAAAACACAATTGTGAAGTTTATTTACATGTGAGGTTCCTTGTTCGCGATTGGCTGGATTGGACCAGTGAGAATGCTGCAAGAGAAAGTGGTAATTAGTGGTATCCTATCTTGTTTGTTTTAAGGGCCACAAAAACATTTGGGAGTGGTATACACCAATTGCAACACACGAGTTTTAGAACCTGAATAAATATTTACAGTAAGGTTAACAATGGTTATTAATTATTCGCTACCGTCCCGCCGTTGAACCCCGGGGTTGGAGTGCTTGTCGGTCGTGTGCTTAAGGTCGCTCTTCCCTCCCGGAGTTGTACAGGCGGGTGGTTTTGAATAATTGTTGATTAATAATTTTATTTTATGCCAGCTATCTAGTTTAAGTATATGCTTTTACTTGTGTCGTTTCACCGTTCTCCCCTCGGATTGGAATACATAGTCTGGTCGAGTGCGAAGGGTGGATGTTCCGCCAAGGGGTCACAGGTGTCACGATTTAAGTATTGTCATATCTAGTAGTTATTAATCACTCGCTACGGTCCCGCCGTTGATCTCTCTGTTTGGAGTGCTTGTTGGTCGAGTGCTTACGGTCGCTCTTCCATTCAAGAGATGTACAGGCGGGAGGTTTTGAGCAATTGTTAATTTATAGCTGCATTTATATCAGCTAACTAGTTTAGGCATATGGTTGTACTTTTGTCGTTTCACCGTTCTCTCCCCGGGTTGGAATACCTAGTCTGTTCGAGTGCGTAGGGTGGATGTTCCTTCCAGGGAGTCAAAGGTGTCACGAGTTAAGTAGTATACTAATTACTTATCTTAGTTATAGATCGCCACCTTCCATCCGTTGGTCTCCCAGATTGGAGTGCGTGTCGGTTGAGTGTAGAAGGTCGCTCTTCCCTCCAGGAGACGTACAGGCGGGTGGTTGCGATCTTTCTTAGCTTTTGACTAAATGACTTGCCAGGAGCCCAGTGGGTGCGCTACGGCTTCCCATCCTTCCTGCGATCGGTCGAGTTGGTGGTTCGCGCCGATCGAACGCTGGCACGGTGAGTGGCACGTGGCTTTTATAATTTTGGTTTGGTGGACAGGACGAATTGGTATACTGCTTTGAAGGTTTTGAGTTTGAGGAATTTATCAGGGTTAAGTAAAAAATTAGGAGTAATTGTTTTATTTTGGTTGGCTTCGGTTATTGATTCTATCATTAGTTTTCTCTGGCTGTTGTGTAGCGTGCAATCCAAGAGGTAGTGTTTCATATCCTCCCGGGTGCCACATTCGCAGTCAGGATTTAGTTTGGTGAAAGAGCAGCTGTTGAGCTGTGAAGATTTACCTATGCGTAGTTTAGTGATTAGTTTATCCACATAAGTGTTTGGGTGTTTAGGTCGGATAGAGTTGACCAGTGGCTTGATGTTATAGTGCCATGTATTGGTTGATAGGTCCCAGTTTGCCTGCCATTGATTAATGTAGTGTTTTCTTGCTTTTGACATTAGTTCTGATATTCCTAAAGGTAGTGCTGTAATTGTACTAGTGATTGAAAGTGCAGTTTTGGCTCCATAGTCAGCTATTTCATTGCCAATTATACCTACATGGGCTGGGACCCATTCGAATACTATTGTTAGATTAAGCTGGTTTATTTCTTGAAGTTTATTATGGATAGCTGCGAGGATATCTGGCCTGGTAGATTTATTAGTTTGAAGTGATTGGATGGAGCTAAGACCTATCTGAAAAGATAACGCTTTTAGGGTATTGTTTATTTTTAATCCAGATTAGCGCTTCATAGATGGCTGTCAGTTCTGCTGTATAGACTGGTAGATTATCTGACAGCCTGGCATATTTAACTAGTTTAGAGTGTTTGGATATTTTTTCTTCAACTATTGCGAAGCCAACCCTACCGTTATCTGGGGTTTTTTAGCCATCCGTATAGATATAGATATGCTCAGGGTAGTTTTCATTAGCTGCGGCTTCAAACAGGACTTTCTTAAATGGTGGAAAGGGGGTTTGATCAGTAGCTTTTTTGATTAGGTATGGAGTGTGGCATTCAATTGGCTGGTTGAGTTGGTATAGAGCCACAGGTGTGTTATCAATTCCTACCTCTATTTCAAGTTTACTAGCCCTAGTGGCAAATGAATCATTAAGGTTTTTTATTAGTTTTAAATTCTAGCCCTGGTTTTGCTATTATGGGGGTAAGTTCCTGAACTGGGTGATCTAATTTAAGCGAATGGATTTTAAGATGGTAGTTGAGATGTTGAAGATTACGGCGGTATTTAAGTGGCATAATGTTAAATTCAACTTCTAGGCTTTGGCCACTAGTATTAGCTGGAACTTTAGCTATTGTTCTAAGAGCTTGGTTTTGGATGATATCTAGTTTTTGCAGTAGCTTTGGGGAGGCGCAACTGTAGGCTTGAGCTCCATAGTCTATCCTGGAGAGTATACATGCTTTGTAAACCATAAGCATTGCCTCTGTTTGCGCTCCCCAGCTGGTGCCTGAGATTGCTCTTAGTAAGTTTAGAGTAGTTTTAGCTTGTCTGACGATATCATTAATATGATCACTAAAGGATAGTTTTGAGTCGAAGGTGACTCCTAGGAATTTGAATTTGCTAACTCTTGGGACTGGCTTATTGTTTGAGGTTATTTGAAGGTTATCTGGCGAGTTGACTTTATTAAATAGCATACAAACTGTTTTAGTTTCAGATAATTTAATGCCCCAGTCCAGGGCCCACTTATTTAATTTGTTCATAACGTCTTGCATTAAATTAAATAGATTCTTGGTTACTCTGCCTGTGCGCCAGATGGCGCAGTCATCGGCAAACAGTGCTATGTTTAATGGAGTGGTTGATTTAATTTTACCTTTAGCATTAAGTGCTTTAGTTATGTCATTAATAAATATGTTAAATAAGGTTGGTGATAGGACCGAGCCTTGTGGTATTCCATTAATTATTTCGGTTTTATCTGAGTAGTGACCGTTTACTCTGACTGAAATTGATCTATTATGAATAAAATTATTGATGAAGTTAAACATATTGCCTTTAATTCCATTAGTTTGTAGTTTATTGAGTAGGCCTTGTCGCCATACCATATCAAATGCTTTTTCGATGTCTATGAATATTGCTAATACTTTATTAGATTTGCGAAAGGCGTCGTTGATACTATTTTGAAGTCTGACTATTTGGTCTATTGTTGAGTGTTTAGATCTAAATCCACTTTGTACATTTGTAATTAGGTTATTCTCTAGTAAGTAGTTATTTAGTCTTTTATTAATGATAGTCTCTAACGTTTTACACATGTGGGACGTGAGTGTTATCGGCCTATAACTCCCCGGGAGGGAGTGGTCTTTTCCCGCTTTAGGGAGA
Organism: Gigantopelta aegis; assembly: GCF_016097555.1. NCBI lineage: Eukaryota > Metazoa > Mollusca > Gastropoda > Neomphalida > Peltospiridae > Gigantopelta > Gigantopelta aegis. The sequence continues at coordinate 39,434,537 of NC_054705.1, read as the reverse complement.
CTAAAGCATTCTGCGTGTTTCCATGCAGTGGGCATTTGGCCCTCCCTCCAGATTCGGTTATAGAGCGATAATACTACCTCTAAGGTTACATCCGGCATGTGTTTGAGTAGTGTATAGCTAATTTGGTCAGGCCCGGTGGCGGTACTTTTTTTTGCTTTAAGAGCGGTTTTTAATTCTATCAGTGTTAATGGTTTATTAAACTCTAAGTTATCAGTGTTAGGGTGGTATCGGTTGTTGGTAAAGAGTTATCTTTCTTAAGTTTATCAAACAATTGCTTGGGAAAGTTTTCATTACTGCTGTTTTTACTAAATGTTTTACTGAGAAGGTCGGCCTTTTGTTTATTAGTGGTTGCTGTTTTATGTTTTTGAAGGACTGTGGTGGCCGCGCGTTGTCCTTGTATAGCTTGAACTTTTTTCCACATTTCTCTAATGGAGGTTCTATTATTAATTTCGCCGCAGAATGTCAGCCAGCTGGCCTGTTTAGCTTCTATAATAAGTTTACCTACTTCGCTTTTGGCTATTTTGTACTTAGCATGATACTCTTGTTTACCTGGGTTTTTTTTTAATTTTACGCATCCTGTTTCTGAAGCCGCATTTAGCTTTGATTTCGTCTGTCCACCAACTAACTGGTTTATTTTTACTAGGTTGTTTGGTTTTAGGTATATTTTTCTCTGCTATACTTATTAATTCATTTGTAAGTTTGGTGGTAGCGTTGTCAATACTTTGATTATTTTCTATTTTTATTTTGCTACAGTCGCTTGTAAAACCTGCCCAGTCGGCTTTACTGAATTTAAATTTAGGTATAAATTTTTCTTCTTCTGCATATTTCTCATTACATTTATAGCTGGTTAAGATAGGGAGGTGGTCGCTGTTAAGAGCATTGATCACCTCCCATTGGGCGTTTGCACCTATTTTAGTAGAGGTTATAGTGAGGTCGATGGCAGATGTGGTTAGTGATTGGTCGTTATAGAAGGTTATACTGCCATCGTTGAGACATACTAGGTTGTGTGTGTAGATGAATTCTTCCAGTATGTCTCCCTGTGCGTCAGAGTGCTGACCTCCCTACAGTGTGTTGTGACTATTAAAATCTCCTACCAGTATTAGATTATTGTTTGGTTTAATAAGTTTATTGTAATCTCTTAAAGTTAGCTGTTTATGGGCTGTTCCCGGTGGGCTATAGGCATTACTTATGTCTATAGGCATTTTTTCGTTTAATATAGTCCTAGGACTTCTAAGTTAGTGTTAACAGATTCATATTTAATTTCACTATGTGGTATATTATTTTTAATTAAGGTGGCTATTCCACCTCTAGTGCTATTTTCCCTATGTTTATAGTAAGTTGAGTAGCCTGGTATTTTAAATGTTTTAGGTTTTTTATTTTTATTTTTATTGGTGCCAGTCCCTAGCCAAGTTTCTTGCAGGCAAATAATATCTGGCTTGATGTTACTAGTGCTAATGAGTTGTATGAGTTCGGCACCATGTCCCATTGAATGGAGGCCTTTGGCGTTCCACTGGAGAACGTTGAGGCCCTTATTTCCTATGTTTAGATTTTTAGCGGGGGCGTATGGAGACTTATCTCCCATGGCCCAGACCCGAATATTGAGTTTTTTATAATTTTTATTTTATAAGTTGGTTGAGTTAAGGTTATTTTCAATTAGTGCTATTTTAGTAACTAGAGTTTCTATGACTAATTTAAGTTGGTTGACCTCTTGGTTGGTTGAAGTTTTAAGTTTCTCAGCATATGAGCAGCCTGCTGTGACTGCGGTTGCTGGCCTAACCGTTGTAGGTTTTTTACTGCTGGTGGGCGAACTATCTGGTTTATGGTTATTTAGTTGGCGGAGCGCCTTTTGGTAGTGGTGGTACCGGGTATCATGAGCCATATGGCGGCTGAGGCAGTTAGGGCACTGCATCGGCCTTGTACAGGGGGAGTTCCGGGAGCTCTTCTCATGTTTCTGCCCACACCTGTGGCAGGTAGGGAGTTCTTTATGGTGGCGGCATTTAGCCGCACCGTGTCCCCATTGTTGGCAATGTTGACACTTGCTTGGTTTCCTTTCAAATGGAATGAGCTGGTGAATCCTATCATTTATTTTGATGGTTGGTCTTTCCGACTGTGGTTTAGCAAGGAGCTGAACATAGCCGTTGGACCAAGTGGTTGCTTCCTGAATGCCGAGTTCTGAGTTGTTTTCTTTTAGTATTTGAGTAGAGGTGGTTTTGGCCGGCAGTGGATAGTGTTTCAAATCCATTTTGTTGCAGCAGCCGGCTGGACGGCCGGTCTGGCAGAGTGCCCTACCGGTCGTGTATGAGTTGTATTTTCACATTGAAGCTGTGGTTGGCTTCTATTTTTACTTGATTTACAGGGAATTTCCTTGTAAAACGGTCCCGGTCTTTTGGGTGCTGGTCCACTGTTTTTGAGCGCTCCTGCTGGTTTTTTATTGTTAGCTACCCTAACTTTTTTAGTGGGGGTTTCGCTCCCTTTTAGTTTGCTTATTTTCTGGGCTCCTGGCTTTACGCTTATTTCTAACTACGGCCCTGAAGGGGGTGATAGTGATGGGTGTGGTAGTAGTTATCACTGTGGTTGACTTAGTTACCGGGTTGGTGTTCATACTCTCTTTGTTAATCTGCCCTGAGTGGGCGTTTCCTGTCTCTTTCCTAATCGGTTTATCTTTTTCGCTAGTCACGGCAGACGCTGTTGATTTGATGGCTCCTGAGACGTCTGCTAGAATGACATTTCGGCTGTCAGCGGTAAGTTGTTTGGAGGTCCTTACATTGACGTAGGGCTGGCCATCTTACCTGCGATGCTATGTTCGGTGGCGGACGTTGTGACTTCGGTGGGGTCCGCCGTGACCGTTTGACTTGAGCTATGGGCCTGGGCTGGCATGGTGGATTGAATTATCGGCGCGATGTCAGTTTGGGTGGTTTGCTCTTTGTTGTCACTAAAGTTGATTTTCCGCTGAAAGCTTTTTTTTATTAATGGCTTCATTGATCCTTGTGTGGATTTCTCGACCACACTGACAACTCTGTTTGTAATGCGATTTGACCACTGGGAGGGGGGTTTGAATAGAGTTAGCAAACGTTGGTTTCGTCCCGGGGGGGGGGGGATTGAAATGGAAACTAGTCTAACTGTAGACGTATCCTGGCTGTTTGGCTCTGCGTTAAACTCAAATAGCGTGTCCAGGTTTACAAGTGCTTCCTCATCGCCTTTGATGAATGTTTCACCATTGGCGAGACGAGTATGGAAGATAACCTCGGTCACGTTATTTTGGGTTTTCTCCTCCTGAATGGTCGCTACCGCCTGTTGCCAGTAAAAGTACTGGTAAAGAATTGGGTTGGTCTGATTAAATAGGACTTTTCTAATTCCAACTAATTTGTTGGGCATCGGTGATGCTCCATGTTTAGTAGATCTCCTTTCCCGTTTAACTGCCCTAAACTGTGGGTTGGAATTGGTTACTGGTTTCTGATCTCAGGGTTAACCGTTTCTACATCTGCTTCTCCATCACTATCACTTTCCTCATCGGAGCTTATATCTACTGCTAGATCGGGGGAGCCTCTACGTTTGATAGAGCTCCGTGGGGTGTTGAGGTTTCCTAACTTAGTAGCAGAGTTAAGCGCTAGCTTGATGGGCTAATTCAGCGGCCCTAAGTTTGGGACAGGTTGGAACGAATTCCACATTCTCGTCTATTTGGTATGTAACCTCACCGACGGGACAGGCCTCCAAGGCGGCCGCCCGTGGTTTCGTGGTCGATGTCCTAGTCATTGGGGTTGGGGTAGGTGGGGGGTGGGGGATCGAGGTGTGTCCGTCATTTCTAACAAGGTTTCTACATTTGGTATAAGACCATTCATACTCTCGGTTTGTGGTGGGCTAGGCCCGGCTACCTGGCTAACTATGGATTGGGTGTTAGTGGCTTCCATTTCGATTGGGTTTTAATCTAAATGTTTGGTACAGTATGTTAGGTGAGTATACATTAGTTAGGCTGGTTATTATGCACTAGAGAGCGTAACACACTAAAATATATGCACTTGCAAAGATCCAGAGAACTACAGATAATATTAAATGTCTAAACTGAAAAGAACAAGTACACAAAATGTCAATGGAAAATGCTAACTATTACAACAAATGGCTTACCTTGATCCTTAGTACAAGAACTGCTCCTATTTCTATGTCCACCTAATCCGTAAGCGAGAATGATCTGGATCTGAGCTGTACCATATTTATATGGGACCCGACTCAAATCGGTTACGTATGCATCTAAGTGGATATTTGATTGTTATAGGTTTTAATTGCCTATTATTTCTTTATGCCGTAACAGTTTAAGAAGCTTCTGGCATGTTTGTTACTTATTGTATTGCTTATCGTTGTTGGTAGATCGGATTCGCCCTTAAGACCTATTGTAAATTATATTCTGTGTCCCATTTATTAGCTGGTTCAGCTGATTGATGATGTTGGCAGGTTTTAGTTAATGTTTAGTTATCCTTCTTGGCAGGTTTAATGTTTAAACTGTAATTAGTGTCATTCATGCTTGAGTGTTCTATTTCGATTCTTGTTTAACTTGAATATACTAAGTTTGCCACTATGACAGTACCCCCGTGCAATATGTAGCTTTTGTCCTCAAAAGGTGAAACAATAACGTAATATTCATAAATACATAGATACATACATACATACATACATACATACATACATACAAACATACTTCAAGCCACCAGAATCATCAATTTGAAGAATCCACTTCCATCACATGTGTTGTGTTCCTGACAGATTGCAAATCCATACAGTCACTTGAAGAAAACCTAGTAATAACAGTTCAACAGGGATGCTGACCTTTCTCTACACATACAAGTTGTAGTCCAGTGGGTTCCTGCACATTGTGGTATTGCAAGGAATGAACATGCTGACAGGCTGGCAAAGGAGGGAAGCATAATGGAAAAGCCAAATCATCCTATCTCCTTCATGGAGACAAAAAACATAATTAAGAGAAAGTTCCGATGCACCCACGCTACAACCAAGGATCCAATCCATCATCTGGAGAGATACCAAGAGACAACCATTTTCAGGCTAAGAATTGGTCACTGCCATCTCAGATTCCATATGTACTGCCTGAAAGTGGCACACTGACGAATGTCCATGTCAAACAGAACCACAGTCCTCATTGCACATCCTGCAATTCTGCCCCCTCTACAATGAAGCCAGGATAAAACACTGGCCAAATGGAGCAACACTGGCTGTCAAGCTTTGAGGTTCCAAAGAAGACTTGACAGAGACAGCGTTTTTTATCACCATAAGCAGACTCCAAATCTAAAGCATGATCAACTGTAGCTTGAACACAGAAGAAGAAGAAGATATTGTATTAGGAAACATGCTAATGCTGGTGGGGAAACAGAGTCTCCTTAAGATAGAGGAGGCAGGATGTAGCCCAGTGGTAAAGCGCTCGCCTGATGCACAATGGATCTAGGATCAATTCTCGACGATGGGCCAATTGGGTTATTTCTCTTTCCAGCCAGTGTTCTATAAATGTGGTAACAAACGCCGTGGTATGCACTATCCTACCTGTGGGATACTGGATATAAAAAATCCTTTCAGCCAATCAGAAAGAGTAACCAGTTACCTTTCGCATTACCTGTGTTGTATGGACAGGACGTAACTCAGTGATAAGCGTTTGCTTCATGTGTGGTTGGTTTAGGATCGATCCCCGTCGGTGGAACCATTGGGCTATTTCTTGTTCTAGCCAGTGCACCATGACTTGTATATCAAAGGCCGTGGTATGTGCTATCATGTTTGTGGAATGGTGTATATAAATTATTCATTGCTACTAATGGGATAAAAATGTAGTCGGTTTCATCTGTGACTATATGTTAAAATTACCAAATGTTTAACATTCAATAGCTGATGATTAATAAATGAATATGGTCTAGTGGTGTTGTTAAACAAAACAAACTTTATATACTTTGTGGAGCGCGTAGGTTAAATTGGATTTGAAAACCAACAAATATTTATTCATATTAGTATTACTGCCAAACAGCTATATAGAGTTGCACACGAATCACTACACATTTTCACATGGATTACAACTAATTTTGAAGGTAGAATGATGGAAATACATGGTAAAAAGGTCTCAGGGTAGCACATTTCCCCGAATATCTCTATACGTTTTGTCCGAATTTGAGCTTTTGCTCCAGTACTAGGGTGAAGTTGTCTTGTACGCCTACAAATAGTAGGACAGTGAAAAACGCATTGAGTATGCAGACAATTATTTTCTAAACAATAAGATATACTGACGTCCGAAAGAAACTTTACAAGGCTTGAAATCAGAGGCGGATAATTATAATTTTATAATATATTAATTTTCATTTTTTTACGATCCTCCTCCAAACCTCCCACAAAGTTCCCTTGACATTCCACTTCATGTCACTGCCTCCCCCCCCCCCCCCCCCCCCCCTAAATGGATTTTCTGGATCCGCCACTGGAAGTTGTATTAGAGAAAACCAACAAACGGTACGGTGGGATATGAACGTATCATAAATTTCAACATCTAATCGTCTTTCTTTACTATAAGAGAGTGTTTCCCATTTGTAAAGTATGTTTGGTTTCTTTGTGGATTTTTTTTTTTTTTTTTTTTTTTTGGGGGGGAGGGGTTGCTTTGTTTTGCTTTGTTTTGTTTTTTAATTTCCGTGAGTTTTTTTTTTTTTTTTTTTTTTTTAGGTTTCAATGGCGACTGCATTACAGAAACCATCTACAAGACATGCACGGATATTCTGCCATTTTCTTCTATTCTGTGTATCAGGAATTCTGCTGCTTTATATGATTGGTGATAGAACTCGGTTTAGCGAATTGTCTAGCATTTTCAAACGTCCTTCAAGACTACATGCAAATGCAAGTGATAATTCTCAAGTAGGTTTCAGTAAAACCGCATTTCAGCACACAGACAAATCCACAGAGGAACAATTGAAGGAAAGTAGTATTATTCCGCAACGTGACGTCACTAAGGTCAACTGCAGCGGGTTGACAGCCGGAAGTAAAGTTACTCTGCAGGAAGTAAAACAGCTTATGAGGAATGTCAAGCGACCGAGTATTCCCGACTCTTATTTCACAACAGCTGCTAAAGATTGTAAAGTGTTTCGTCTAAAAAGAGGCTACATCCTTAAACCAATGACGTCAGAAGAGGAAAACTTTCCAATAGCTTTCAGCATTCTTATGTTTAAAGACGTCAGCCAGGTTGAACGTCTTTTACGTGCCATTTATCGCCCACAGAACTATTACTGTATTCACGTGGATAAAAAGGCTTCAACTAACATATCTTCTGCCATTCACAGCATCTCAAACTGTTTTAATAATGTGTTCGTGACCTCACGATCTGTAGACGTAAAATGGGGGACATTCACCGTATTAGAACCAGAATTAATCTGTTTGCAGGAACTGTGGAAGTACCGGAAGTGGAAGTATTTTATTAATGTTGCTGGACAGGAGTTCCCACTGAAGACGAACTACGATATGGTGAGAATACTAAAGGCTTACAATGGTGCCAATGATATTATGGGGACATCCAAACGGTAAGTACAAATTATATTCCTTAGTTCATTAGTGGATGGTTGTGGGTTTTTAAAAGTATTATTTGTATGTAACATATATATATTTATCGATCTATCTATCTATCTATCTATCTATCTATCTATACTGACACACAATGAAAACGCAAAAACAACTTTTCATTGCAAATAACGACAAACTATTAATGAATTGATGGATAATGTAATATGATATTAATGACTGGTATTCATGAGATACATTCACATGGAAACATGGCCAGTTATCATCAGTAATCGAGTTGCATTCGTAATCGAAAAGTTCACACACACACACCCCCCCCCCCCCACCCCCACCCCACACCCCATATTAAGGTCAGTATCTGGTGTGTCCACCATTGGCCCGTGAGCATGCGTGAAGACGACGGAGAAAGGATTGGCATAAACATCTCAAATAAGCCACAGGAATGTTACTCCACTCCTCCTGCAACGTCTGTGCAAGCTCAGCGACATTACGCGGTGGTGGCTGGCGGTGACGTACACGACGTCCTACCTCATCCCACGTGTTCAATTGGGTTCAAATCCGGTGAAACGGCGGGCCAGTTCATAACGGTGATACCGGCTTGTTGCAGGAATGCCTGGGTAATTCTTGCAGTATGTGGACGGGCAATGTCTTGTTGAAACAGAAGAGGGCTTCTTGGTCTTCGGTGACGGCGCAAAAGTGGCTGGAGAACTGGTCTTAGAATAACGTCAACATAACGCTGGGCTGTAAGGGCATCGTGGACAATGGTGAGATCACTCCTAAAATCACAGCTGATTGCCCCCCATACCATCAGACAACCGCCGCATCCGATCACGTTCCCTCACACATTCGTCAGCGTACCGTTCATGGGGTCTCCTGTACACACGTGCTTTTTCATTGGCAAAGGAGACAGAGAAAACAATGCTCCGGTAAAAGGCTTATGGATAATTACCATTCTGGAGAGGAAACTGTAGTCTCGCAGCACGATGTCGCGCTGTCATGATGTTACCGTTGTACGGGCGTCTGCATCTGAGTCCAGACGTTCTGAGTCGACGGATGACCGTCATCTGATGGATAGGCCTTCCATAACGTCCTATCGTGTTGCTTGCTGTCATCGTCGCAGTTCTGAACCGGTCACGGAGGTGGTGTCGTCAAATCTGCCGATCTTGGCGTGGGGTCGTAACGGGACGTTGACCAGGTCGAAGTCGATCACGGACACTCCCGGTCTATTGATGACATTCAACAAGTCGTCCAATAGTTGATGGATGGACTCTGAAGGTCCTAGCAACTTGGCTTCTAATAAAACAAGTTTAAAAACAAAGGTTAAGTCACCGTTCGTTACAGAGGGCAGGGATCCAAAACCTTAAATTCGGGCAAAAATGATAGAGATATTCGGTCAAAATGTGCTAAACTGAGCGACGTTTTTTACCATGTGTATTTCTATCATTTTACCCTCAAAATTAGTTGTAATCAATGTAAAAAGGCGAAGTGATTCATTTGCAACCCTGTATAGCTGTTTGGTAGTAATGTTATTAATATGATTCATATACTTTAATTTTAAAGCGGCAGTATCCGGAATATTTTTTTATTATTTAAGCATATAGAACAGAAAATCCAATTACAGTTGGTGCATATATGACGCCGCACTCCGCATTGATTTCACTACGCTGGCTTATCCAGGTCAAAAACAAAGCCAGTATTTTGAAAGTGGGACACTTTTGACGGGCTCGTACCGATCTCGGTTTTCACATTTAAAGGAGCTCAATCACGGATTTAGTGGGCCTTGTTTCTCTAAATATGCATTATAAATGGAAATTACATTCATTTGGAATACCAAACCTAGTTACTGTATGATCCAAAAAAATTAATCGAGGGAATTCCACGACACGCTTTATTTTTAAAATTTGGAAGTCTTCTTGTAAAAAGTCATAAAAATACGGAAAAACAGACTCGTAGTGATGAAGCTATATATACGACAACCGTATAATGTATTTGTGGATTTTATATAAACGATCGCCATGTATAGAGACTTGGCAAATGAGGGCCGGCTATATACATGGCAAATAATACAAAATATATTATTTCATGACGAAAATAACCGTGAATACGCTGAAATAAAATAATAAACAGTCGGAACATAACTCACCATTTATTAATATTATTATTATTATTATTATTATTATTATTATTAGGCGCGTGTGCAAATTATTTTGACTGGTTCGCAAAGTGGTATTTCGGTTTTAATGTATAGCGTAAAAAAAACAGTGTACTGTTGCATGTTTTGTCGTCCAAAGGTTGGCTAATTATTACTTAACCCAGTTGAATCCAGTTCTACGTGCAGGGACAAGTTCAGCCTGCCGTTTGTGCGTGTGTGCACGCACGTTAACGCGACATTCCTGAGTTTGCTGCAATGTTTAAGATGTTATCGACTAACAGAGATTTTTTAACGATTGTAATTAAATATCAAGTATATTTTTCTGCATAAAATATCAGTGGCTGTATATTAAACATGTTTCTGATCGTTCTAATATTTGTACTGGGTTAAATTTCTTTTTATTTCCGAAAATATATATTTTTCGTACGTACGAAATTATTTGAAGACGAAACCCAGTTTGGGCTTCTTACAAATATTAAGACCACCAGTAACCCATTAAATACACAGACACTGATATTCTAAACCAGAAAATATATTTAATATGTAAGTTTAATTGTAGAAATATTTTATTAGTTGGAAACATCTTACAATGAAGCAAACTCAGGAATGTCCCTTTAATCTTGCATTTTTATAGCCAAAACTCCTCCAGATAAAACACCGCCCCTCCACTCCAAAAAGGTAATAGTAGGCTAATAATAATAATAATAATAGTAGTAGTAGTAGTAGTAGTAGTAGTAGTAGTAGTAGTAGTAGTAGTAGTAGTAGTAGTAGTAGTAGTAATAGTAATAATAATTATGTATTATTATTATTATTACATGTATTATAATGTTGGTACAATCACGTCGCGGTGGGGTGTGGTGGGTGGGGGTGGTTGTTACAGAAACGTTACATAAATTTATAGGGGGACCCGGGAGTGGTCTAAGCTTTACTAGTAGCCTATAAAAAAATGTATTTTGAGTTTTATTGGCCTTTGCAATTTTGAGCATTTGAAATGTGACTAAATACAGCAAAATAACGTTTTAGTCATATTTATTTACGGTAAAATTAACTTTTTTACAAAATTTACGTAAGCAGCCTCAAAATTGCAATCAGTGAAAAATTATTAAGTTCAAGCCCTGTTGTTAGTTTGTGTACTGTCCGTAGTTAGTTTCTCTTTCAGTTAATCTACATCAGCCGCTGATAATTTGTAATTGTTATTTTTATTTAGTTATTTATTCATCATCATCATCATCATCATCATCATCATTATTATTATTATTTATTATTTATTTATTTATTTATTTATTATAATTAATTTGTTGTTAGTACTGTAGGGACAATATGACACTATTCATATATCTATGGAAAAAGTACACAAAGGGGTCCGCTAAATTCATATACTTCACCACCCCGTCCCCTGTTCAGAAAATGCAATGTTTGTACAGTACTTAGTATGTATTCCTCCTGTTCCAGATGGTTCGGTAATATGGATCAATCAAATACATGCACTTATTTACCGCCTATATAAATTTTTGCTGTGAATATAGCCAGCTCTCATTAATGGAGGCTATAGACACGGCCTTCGGATATATAGTCGCATCGTATACCGTTTAGTTCAGAGTATTCTTTAAAAATGTAACAATTCCTATCCCAAGTCAGCTGTTATGGCATATTTTGTATAATAATGAATTTGACAAGGTGGAAAATGACGGTGTTTATGATCCAGATGTTTAGAGTTTTTCGCGTACGACTAACGATATATGTACCTATAGAAAGAAATGTTTTATTTAACGACGCACTCAACACATTTTATTTACGGTTATATGCCGTCAGACATATGGTTAAGGACCACACAGATTTTGAGAGGAAACCCGCTGTCGCCACTACATGGGCTACTCTTCCGATTAGCAGCAAGGGATCTTTTATTTGCGCTTCCCACAGGCAGGATAGCACAAACCATGGCCTTTGTTGAACCAGTTATGGATCACTGGTCGGTGTAAGTGGTTTACACCTACCCATTGAGCCTTGTGGAGCACTCACTCAGGGTTTGGAGTCGGTATCTGGATTAAAAATTCCATGCCTCGACTGGGATCCGAACCCAGTACCTACCAGCCTGTAGACCGATGGCCTGCCACGACGCCACCGAGGCCGGTCAAATTTACCTATAGATGCAAAGGCCTAACTAGTCGGGATTGTCGACGTTTAACATGATTCTGTTACTAAAATAAATTAATGTATAAGCTTAATATCATTCAGTACATCTTTTATTAATTTTTAATAACTTATTTTCATTGGTTTTTTTTTTCTTTCTATTTACCCTACGTCGCAGAGGACGGTCAAGCGTTCTCGTTACACGAGCTTGGTAAATCGTTTTGGCACTGCGGTTATTCGGGGAATGCCCGTCACGTGACTCAAAATAATACGTCACACCTCTGCTCTCCAAATAGCTGTTATTTTTCTCAGAATTAGGGACCGTACCCATAATTCAATTATTTTTATAAAATATCAATAATAAGTGTGATATGGTGGTTATATAGATGGTTCAATAAAGTACTTTTAGGTACAAATCAAATGTATATATTGTCATATAATATTTTGTTGGGTCAGTAATTAGGTCAACCATCCGTGGCAGAGCGCGTTTAACTGTCTTGATTGAGGGGTCGTCTCATATCTCCAAAACATATTTATATCCATAGAGGTATAGTACAACGCCTTTTCAAGGGTCGGTGGGTGGGGGATTTGGCTTGACATTTTGACAGTGGCCAGCGGTTGGCATACGCGTTACATATAAGGGGGTGTTACTAATTACGTAACGCTCTAGGGGTAGAGGAAGAGGGTACTGTGTTCAAGACTATATGTTATTTTTATTCATTACTCAGACCTAAAACGGTGTTTTTTGGAAATGCGCGGTCAGTCTAGGATCGATCCCCATCAGCGGGTATATAAAAGACCATGGTATGTGATATCCTGTCTGTGAGATGGTACATATAAACGATCTCTTGCTAAAAAAAAAAAAATGTAGCGGGTTTCCAAGGCGCGTGTGCAGGGATTTCAGCGGGGTTTGGGTTATAGACTGTGTTGCGCGAAGTTTATATGGGGCCATGCTCCCCCCAAAAATATATTTCAATTTTTTTTAAGCTTGGGTAAGTAAGGGTTTCGACCTCCAATACCCTCCCCCTGCACATGCACCCGATTCCTCTCTAAGATTATATGTCGAAATTACCAAATGTTAGACATCCAACAGCAGATGGAAGGAAGGATAGGATATGTTTTATTTAACGACGCACTCAGCAAATTTTATTTACAATTGTATGGGGTCGGATGATTATTAAATCAATATGCTTAATTTTTAATGTCATTAAACAACCCCCCCCCCCCCCCCCCAACTTTATCCTTTCCAAACGAAATAATATTTATTTGAATTTGTCGATTTTAATACGTAAAATTAAGAAGTGAAAACGTTCATTGTCTACTTTAGTATATTTTATTTTAAAAATATATACATGATTAATGTGTTACTAGTATACAAACTAAACTTTGAAAGTTCTACTAACACTTTATAAAATATCAATTCTGAAATAGGAAGGTACGACTGTCGATAATACGTTGTCAAGATCAAACCGGTTTTAACTAAAGACTCTAGTACCGTATCCTCAATCGAACGTTCTTCGTACAGCGCAAGATTTCTCTTTTAATTTTTTGAGACGAACCCTACAATTTGAAATTGGCAAACGCACGTGTTAACTGAAACTGACAACAGGCTGTCGTTTGTACTTTGCCGAGCTATGGCGGCACAGGCGACGAATCAAGCGTATACGTTTGACGATATCCGTTCATAGCGAACACACACGACTTTTTAAAAAGTGCATTTGAGCTTGTATTTCACATTTGTACATGATGTTATAATATGGTAACCAGAGAATGTAACTTTAACATAACGACACATTATCAACTACTTACTAATATCACGTTTTTAATGAAACATACAACTGTTTTGTTTAAACTTTATTACCGGAAGTAGTATTTTATATCGAAATATTACGATTAGAACAGTGTAAAATTTGGAATTTTTCCGATTGAACGCGGAAAGGGGCGAAACGTTACGAAATGTACCGATAAATGTTCACTTCGCCAATTTTTATCATACTTCGCTGCTTTCTTCTGGGAAGGGAGAAGTCACTTCTACTTTTTCAATTCTAGATTAAGACCTGATGAATAAATGTTATTATCCAGATTCGGTAATTCTCTTTTAATTCGTGCAAAAGCCAGCCTCCTCCCCCCCCCCCCCCCCCCCCCACTCCCCACCCCCTACAAAAACCGTAGCCCGTACACCTATGGTCACTTTGTTAGATTGTTGTGCTATTTCCCTTGGTAATTTTACCGGTGGCAATAAAGTTGTTATCGTTTCTTCCAGGTATCTCGAAGGTCGCTGGAAAAACGCTGGAAAACCGCCGCACAACATCCGGCCTGTGAAAGGATCGGTTCACGTCGTGGCGAGTCGGGGATTTGTGGACTATCTTCTCCATAACCAGACTTCCAGGGACCTTCTGGAGTGGGTGAAAAAAACGTCAATACCCGACGAGACCTATTTCAACACACTCAACCACAACCCGCACCTCGGCGTGCCGGGCTCCTATAAAGGTCTGGTACTTTCAAGAGTGTTTCGTCATTCATTATATTATATTTGTCCACGGAAACATCCGAGTTGGCCCCAATACGCTGCTAACTACTACACAGTGGCGTAGCGAGTGTCGGTTGCCCCTCCTCCCCATCCCCACCTCCCACCAACAGTAAGTTGCCCCACCCCCATATAAAATTGGTAATCGGTATTATCGGGAACACTCGTGAATATAATATAATAGAATAGAATAAGAATAGAATAAGAATAAGAATAAGAATAAGAATATGAATATGAATATGAATAGAATAGAATAGAATAGAATAGATGTTTGACGACACCCCAGCACGAAAAATACATCGGCTATTGGGTGTCAAACTATGGTAAAGGCAAGATATTAAGTGATGTTCCACTTTAATATAAAAATTCAATAGCTAAGGACTACTCGTTAAATGTTCCGGTAAAGCCGGTCTAACCCTTTCATGACTAAAGAGACTGTCCTGGGTTTGCAGCCATTGTAAGATGTTTGCGATAACACAGCCTTGTTGGCGACTACTATTTCATACTAAATATATTTTCTAGTTTAGAATACCAATGTCTGTATATTTTTGCGGTGGTATACTAATGTTTGTAGCACTCAGTTTTTAATTTTATATGTGATATATATATTTTTTTTTTTTCGTACGTACGAAATTATTGGGATGTAAAATCCGGTCTGGACTACTACAAGCATTAGGACAACAACTAACACCTTGTAAATACAGACACTGATATTTTAAATAAAAAAATGTATATAATATGTATGTTACGTCATCTAAAAGGCTCAATTGGTCAAAAACATTTTACAATGGTTGTAATAAGTATTAGTTCTGCTATCCTAATAGGACTTATTTGGGTGGGGTGGGGTTGAGGGTGTTTCTATTCACCCTTCCACCCTTCATCAGTATGAGACATAAAATAATAATGTTAATAATAATAATAATAATAATAATAATAATTGTTTCATCACAATTACATTTTAAAAACATTATTATTAAAGAGATAATGTAGATTTAATTTTGTTTTAAATAAAGGCAGATCAAGCCAAGTAAACGTAAATAAAATAATTATATGTTACAGCCAATCGAAAAATAAAATAAATAAATACAAAAAGAAATGTTTTATTTAACGACGCACTCAACACATTTTATTTACGGTTATATGGCGTCAGACATATGGTTAAGGACTACACAGATATTGAAAGAGAGAGGAAACCTGCTGTCGCCATTTCATGGGCTACTCTTTTCGATTAGCAGCAAGGGATCTTTTATATGCACCATCCCACAGACAGGGTAGTACATACCACGGCCTTTGATATACCAGTCGTGGTGCACTTGCTGGAACGAGAAACAGCCCAATGGGCCCACCGACGGGGATCGATCCCAGACCGATCGCGTTTTGCGAGCGCTTTACCACTGGTCTACGTCCCACCCAACAAATAAATAATAAATGTGTGCGTGTGCGTGTGCGTGGCTGGCAGGATAGCTGGAGGTATAAGTATTCATTGGTTTATGGGATCAATCCCCGTCGGTGGGCACATTAGGCTATTTCTCGTTCTAGCCAGTGCACCACGACTGGTATATCAATGTATGTGCTATCCTGTCTGTGGGGTGGTAAATGAATGTGCTCTAGTGGTGTCGTAAGATAAAAACACACTTTCTGTCCATTAGTTTATTTATTTTGAATTTAATTAATTTTGTTTTACTTTTTTTTCAGTTAAAATTATTTTAGATGGACCACGCAAGCCATCCTTGGGTAGATATACGATCTGGGCTCCGCCGTGTCATGGCAAGTTTGTTAGAAGTGTGTGCGTTTTTGGGGTCGGAGATTTACCGTTGTTGGTGAAAGGGAAACAACTCTTTGCAAACAAATTTCACCTGGATTTTGAGCCTTACGCTTTGGATTGTATCGAAGAATGGCATTACAACAAAACACGAGATGAATATTTAGGTGTTTCAAATTTTGACAATAGTTACTACAAAACACTGGATTTTGTAATTAACAAAATATAGTTAATTCCCTCAAAGCTTTAGGTCACACAAATTAGGGCACAGCCGGGGTGTCTTTGTTAGTGCAGTAATTTTACTGAAGAAGGAAACCGGCCTCGGTGACGTCGTGGTTAAGCCATCGGACGACAGGCTGGTAGGTACAGGGTTCGCAGCCCGGTACCGGCTCCCACCCAGAGTGAGTTTTAACGACTCAGTGGGTAGGTGTAAGGCCACTACGCCCTCTTTTGTCTGACTAACAATTAACAACTAACAACTGTCCTGGACAGACAGCCCAGATAGCTGATGTGTGTGCACGCTGTCCTGGGCACAAACCTCAGCTATCTGGGCTGTCTGTCCAGGACAGTGGGTTAGTTGTTAGTTATTAGTGAGAGAGAAAAGGGTGCAGTGACCTTACATCCCCCCATTGAACCCTTCAGAACTCACTCTGGGTTGGAGCCGGTACCGGGCTGTGAACCCTGTACCTACCAGCCTGTGTAGTCCGGTGTAATATACGACTGACAGGTGTAATACTAGCTCGAGTCACGTCCCCTTATTGATATTGATATGTAGGCGAAGGCTAGAGGAAATTATATGTAATGCATTGACAATCGTCGACAAGCAAATGGTCGCAAGCTACTGTGTCTAAAATACATAATAATTTTTTTCCTAAATCTGGTGCCACAGAGCTTTAGTTTGATTATTCTCGAGTCCAGTCAGGTCAGGTCAGAGGTGTTACGTGCACATTCGGAGCAAGTTGTTGTAACGCACGCCTGTCGTGGGCACAGGTGCCGGCCTTGGCCTGCTCCTCTGTCCAGGACAGAAAAAGTGTTGGGGGTGGGTGGGATTTATTGTAAGGGTGAGGGATGGTATTAGTTATATATCCGCGGTGTATATGTCGATTGAGGTTTAGCCACCTATGTTACAATTGTCATCTATGGGATTTGATTTGGTGGTATACACCCTGCAGAATATTTCACAGAGTTGTTACTACTACTTTGGTTTTATTTAAAATAAACAGGATTGAGTTTTAGCCACCTATGTTACTATTGTCGTCTATGGGATTTGATTTGGTGGTATACACCCTGTAGAATATTTCACAGAGTTGTTACCACTACTTTGGTTTTATTTAAAGTAAACAGGATTGAGTTTTAGCCACCTATGTTACTATTGTCATCTATGGAATTTGATTTGGTGGTATACACCCTGCAGAATATTTCACAGAGTTGTTATCACTACTTTGGTTTTATTTAAAGTAAACAGGACTGAAACTAATCTCTGTTCATTTTGCATTACTGAGTCAGAAACACATTTACATTTGTTTTCTCAATGTGTGTTGGTAAATACATTTTGGGATGAATTTTCGTAAATTGTTGACTGACATATATTCGAACATCCATAGTTTGTCCCTGGATCCAAAATTGATTCTTCTTGGAGGAACAAATCAAATCAGAACTGATGATGCTGGGGTTTTTGTGTGTGTGTGTGTGTGTGGGGGGGGGGGGGGTGTTCGTTTATTTGTTGTTTCTTGGTGGGTGGTTTTTTTTGGTTAGTTTTTTTGTTTTGTTTTTTTTGGGAGGGGAGGGATATATATATATATAATAATATTGTCATGGCTGTCTCAACAATTTTCTCAACTGTGTGCTGTGACATGGCCTTTTTCTCAAGTAATTTTAATATTGGACAAAACAGAATATTTATTTTTACATTTAGTAGTAATTATTTGCATATTTGCTCGTATTCTGTAATGTCTGGAACTATGCCATTTATTATAGTTATTGTTTAATGAAATTCTTAGTAGTGCAGTTTGTCGTGTCGCGCACTATAGAGAAAAACGAAATTGCATAACCATTGTTATTAGCGATCGTTTGGATGCACAATGCGATCTACATTTAGTTGTCTTTCAAAATAATATATTTATAGTGTATGAAACTATGTTTGTAAATAGTTGCCGTAATTTATTTATGTGATATTAGTATATTACGATCGCTAAATGTGTTAATTTAATACTTGACGTCCGTGTTTTGGTCTTGCGGTCTTCGACTTTATTTAATTCCCAAATTCCTGTGCATATAAAAGCTATGACACAATGTTGACATTAATATTATTGATGGAAATATTTTCATAATTGCAAAGTGTGTGTACTTACACACTGAAAACATCCCATGGGCTCAAAAATAAACCAGAGATAAATTTCCGTTTGATCGACTGTTTTGACATGGCTGCCGAGAGCGACCTTGCCCTTCAGTAAAGTTTATTTTCCTCCAAAACTTGTACGATCGATTAGCTATTTTCTTAGTTAAACGAACCCTAATATTGTTTGTACATTATGGCAAATCATTTTATTAATTAAGTGAGGTAATAACTGTAAAACTGATAACTGTAATATTAGTGCTTTTAGGAACTATACCATTGTACGCTGAGAACCTGTTTACACACACTGGTTGCTAAGGTCAGATATATCGGTACACAATGTTTGTAAACAACAGTATAAAAATGCTGTTTTTATAATATCCCTAAAGTCTTTTTCATTAAAACTACTTTATATTGAAATTAGACCAAAAAAGCAATTGTGTAGTGATAGTCTCGTCTTTATGCACATTAGAATTTGTTTGTATTATCAGCTTGAATTCCCAATGTATTTGCAATGCACCATATGTAGCGTCTTTTTGTGCCTATTAAATAATGCCGTTTTTACAATATTCCCAAAGGCTTTTTCATTAAAACTATGTTATACTGAAATTAGACCAAAAAAGCAATTGTGTAGTGATAGTCTCCTATTTATGCACAATGTATTAGCCATGCACAATAGCGTGTGTCTGTGCCTGGTCAATAATGTCGTTTTTATAAATATTCTAAAGGCTTTTTCTGTGAAATTGTTTTACGCTAATAAAAATACCATGCCTCGACTGGCATCCGAACCCAGTATCTACCAGCCTGTAGACCGATGGCCTAACCATGACGCCACCGAGGCCGGTCTCTGCACGTTTGAGTGCACAGTTCTCTTCAAAGGACGAGCACCCGATTGTGGATCGAGCATGGAAGCAATCACGACTTTACCTAAACATCCTTTCGACTCTGCCTTGTGCAGCGATACGATTTTTATAAACAAATATTATTGTCTAGGATTACTTCTTCTTTCTTCACATTTGTCTGTAACACAGTGTCATAACTTTGTTAAATAAAAGGGGGGGGTGGGGGTGGGGGGGGGGGGGGGGGGGGCCTTGATTTATTTTCCTTAATATAATCTCCTCGACTCTTCCCAGGGAGTGTGTTGAGCTATATCTGTAAAGAGGGGATCTGTCAATTAAAAGTGGTTTTGGCATCATGTATCCTTTATGACGTCATGCTTCAAAAGGTTGCTAGGCTGATGGTACCGTACTCAATTTTCGTGAACAAAACGGGAATAAATAATGATTTTGTTTAGTGTGTAGTCATTATACGAGGGGGTGGGGGGATTTCGCTCAGTCGGTTGAGTGCTCGCTTGAGGTGCTTGCATCGCAGGATCGAACCACCGCGGTGGATCCATTCAGCTGATTGGATTTTTTCTTGTTACAACCAGTGCACCAGAAATGGCCTGGTAGTTTATAAAACTTTTAGAGTCTAGACTCGAGACTCTAATAGAGTCTGAGACACTAATATCATGACAACGCCATACAAATTGCATGCACGTGACATCATTTGAGATGGAGTCTGGACTCTAAAGTTTTATAATCACGGGCCCAGGTCAAAGACCGTGGTATGTGCGTTCCTGTCTGTGGGTAAGTGCATATAAAAGATCAATTGCTGCATTAGGAAAAAATGTAGCGGGTTTCCTCTGATAACTACGAGTCAAAATTTACAAACGTTTCACGTCCAATACCCGATGATTAATAAATCAACGTGCTCTAGTGGTGTCGTGACGTTAAACAAAACAAACTTATTGTAAGATGTTTTCGACTAACAGCTCTTTCGCGACGGAATTTGTTTTGTTTTACCGGCCTCGGTGGCGTCGTGGTTAGGCAATCGGTATACAGGCTGGTAGGTACTGGGTTCGGATCCCAGTCGAGGCATGGGATTTTTAATCCAGATACCGACTCCAAACCCTGAGTGAGTGCTCCGCAAGGCTCAATGGGTAGGTGTAAACCACTTGCACCGACCAGTGAACCATAACTGGTTCAACAAAGGCCATGGTTTGTGCTATCCTGCCTGTGGGAAGCGCAAATAAAAAATCCCTTGCTGCTAATCGGAAAGAGTACCCATGTAATGGCGACAGGGGGTTTCCTCTCAAAATCTGTGTGGTCCTTAACCATATGTCTGACGCCATATAACCGTAAATAAAATGTGTTGAGTGCGTCGTTAAATAAAACATTTCTTTCTTTGTTTTTGTTTTTTCATAGACGTAACAGTACGCCTATACACCACGTCCGTTAATGTACCGGTCGTGGGGTACTGCTTGGGGGAGGACGGGGGGGGGGGGGGGACAAAACGTTCATCAGGGGTGATCGGTCTGAGGCGAGTACCACTGAACTACAACCAGCCGTGTAAAGTTGTTAACTCCAGCCTTGGGTTATTGGACTCAACCCAAACAGCATCTGTTCACCGCTTCTTCTATCGCCCGTCATCGGTTTCTTGGGTTACACAGCCTGGGAAGAAGAGGGCTGTTTTGAAAACAAACCGGCCTCGGTGGCGTCGTGGTTATGCCATCGGACATAAGGCTGGTAGGTACAGGGTTCGCAGCCTGGAACCGGCTCACACTCAGAGCGAGTTGTTAACGATCAATGGGTAGGTGTAAGCCGGCCACACCCTCCCCCCCTCTCTCTCTCTCTCTCTCTCTCTCTCTCTCTCTCTCTCTCTCTCTCTCTCTCTCTCTCTCTCTCTCTCTCTCTCTCTCTCTCTAACCATTAACTACTCACTAACAATTAACAACTAACCCACCTACTACCTAATGACACCATAACGCGAGCGATTCGAGCCATTATTTTAGAATTCATTGATTTTAATCGCCGTACCCTAACCACAAGCGTACGGCGCAACATATAAATATGTCGCTTCGCACTCGTGCGGTTAGGATGCGGCAATTGAAATAATGATTTCTAAAACGTGGGTGCTACCTGGCCAACCAGTGGCTGATCCAAAATATCCAGGGGGGGGGGGGGGGCAGTGACATGAGGTGGAATGCCAAGGGAACTTTGGGGGAGGTTTGAAAAGGGATCGTAAAAAAAAGAAAGAAAATTAATAATAATAAAATTATAACTATCTCAAAATTTAGGGGGGGGGGCGGGCCCCTTGGGCCCCCCTAGATCCGCCTCTGCCAACGAATTTCCATATCGGTAATGTTATGGTTAACATCTCACACTATTTGTACATTGATTGATTGATACCATTTCCTATTTCTGTATATTTCAGCGTTGTCACCACCTGGATATATTATCGCAACATGTGTATAGTCTGTAACATCTACAACCCCTGGGACTAGGGTCGATCCCCGTCAGTGGACCCATTGGGCTATTTCTCCTTCCAGCCAGTGCTCCACAACTGGTGTAACAAAGGTCGTGGTATGTACTATCCTGTCTGTAGGATGGTGCATGTAAAAGATCCCTTGCTGCTAATCGAAAAGAGTAGCGACAGCGGGTTTCCTCTCTCATTATCTGTGTGGTCCGTAACCATATGTTTGACGCCATATAATCGTAAATAAAATGTGTTGAGTGCGTCGTTAAATAAAATATTTCTTTCTTTCTTTCTTTCTTTCTTTCTTTACTACCAAACAGCTACATAGGGTTACAAATAAATCACAATGCATTTTTTCCTGACCAGTTCATTTTCCTCAGACCTGGAATGTCTCTATCGTTTTTTTTCCCGAATTCGAAGATATGCTCCAGCACTGGGGAGGGCAGTTGCCCTTACCCCACCGCTGACCCCCGACCCCCTCCCAATCTCCATCTCGTAGACTTATGATTTTTTAAAACACTTCATGGCATTCTTGAAGTACGTTACACAACAGTAGCTTGGGGCAGAACGGTACGTGCTGGGTTCAGCCAGGCTAGGATTTTGGAGAGAGAGAGAGTGAAAAAACAAATCTGCACCAGTGAGCTAAGACGGAGAGTACACCTCTTGAATAATATTCCTGTGAGTGCTGATATACGGCTGCGTGCGTGTGTGTGCGTCTTACGTCTGTGTCCCTCACCGACGACGTCATCGACAGAAAGTTATCGACTGCTACCCGTTCACGCTGATCCAATCATGATACTCTACGCGTGACATTTCGGATTATCCTTTCGGCCTTTTCTTCTGTTCTTTCTTCTTACCTCTCTCCAAGACTCTTTTCTGCGTGGGTTTTTTTTTCTTTTCTTTTCCATCTGGAGCAAAATATGGCAGCTATTGCGCCTGAGTTCTTGGAGAGGATTACGGAGGAGAGAAAGAGTTTCGTGGGAAACAGCCTGGATGTGCGCGTGAACGGACAACACCGGGATTAAGCGAAGAGAGCCGGGGGTGGTGGAGTGTTTTTCTCGTCCAAAATGGCAAGTCTGTGTACCGAAGCAGACGACAGGTTTTCTGATTTTGATGTCGAGAAAATTCTCTCCCGAGTTCAGAATCGACCTTTGACTTACTGTCGGAAAAAGCCGGTCTGTCAAGGTAGGCAAATAATTAATAAGTGTGTGTGTGTGTGTGTGTGTGTGTGTGTGTGTGTGTGTGTGTGTGTGTGTGTGTGTGTGCATCTTTGCGTTTGGCGTTCGCCTGATGCGCGGCCGGTCTGGGATCGATCCACGTCGGTGGACCCATTGGGCTATCTCTTGTTCCAGCCAGTGCACTACGACTGGGTTTTCTCTCAAAGAGAAATTTGTCAAAATTACCAAGTGTTTGACATCCAATAGCCGATGATTAATTATCAATATGCTCTAGTGGTGTCGTTAAACAAAAGGCAAACTTTAACTGTGCATTTGATTATGTGGATGGAAGGAAGAAAGAAAAAGTTAAAAGTTTGTTTTGTTTAACGACACCACTAGAGCATATTGATTTGTTAATCATCGGCTATTGGATGTCAAACATTTGGTAATTTTTACATATAGTCTTTGAGAGGAAACCCGCAAGTTTTTCCATTAGTAGCAAAGGATCTTTTATATGCATCATCTCACAGACAGGGTAACACATACCAAGGCCTTTGATATATCGGTCGTGGTGCATTGGCTGGAACGAGAAATAGCCCAATGGGCCCAAAGACGGGAATCGATCCTAGACCGACCGCGCATCAAGTGAGCGCTTAACCATTGGGTTACTTCCTGACCCAAAGGTTTTCTCCGATTATTTTGCTCTCTGAGTTTTCTCTCTCTCTCTCTCTCTCTCTCTCTCTCTCTCTCTCTCTCTCTCTCTCTCTCTCTCTCTCTCTCTCTCTCTCTCTCTCTCTCTCTCTCTTCTGTTTTGGGCGGGACGTAGCCCAGTGGTAAAACGTTCACTTGATGCGCGGTCGGTCTGGGATCGATCCACGCCGGTGGACCCATTGGGCTATTTCTTGTTCCAGCCAGTGCACTACGACTGGGTTTTCTCTCAAAGAGAAATTTGTCAAAATTACCAAGTGTTTGACATCCAATAGCCGATGATTAATTATCAATATCTCTAGTGGTGTCGTTAAACAAACAGGCAAACTTTAACTGTGCATTTGATTATGTGGATGGAAGGAAGAAAGAAAAAGTTAAAAGGTTTGTTTTTTTTAACGACACCACTAGAGCATATTGATTTGTTAATCATCGGCTATTGGATGTCAAACATTTGGTAATTTTTACAATAGTCTTTGAGAGGGAAACCGCAAGTTTTTCCATTAGTAGCAAAGGATCTTTATATGCATCATCTCACAGACAGGGTAAAACCATACCAAGGCCTTTGATATATCGGTCGTGGTGCATTGGCTGGAACGAGAAATAGCCCAATGGGCCCAAAGACGGGAATCGATCCTAGACCGACCGCGCATCAAGTGAGCGCTTAACCCATGGGTTACTTCCTGACCCAAAGGTTTTCTCCGATTATTTTGCTCTCTGAGTTTTCTCTCTCTCTCTCTCTCTCTCTCTCTCTCTCTCTCTCTCTATCTCCTCTCTCTCTCTCTCTCTCTCTCTCTCTTCTTTTTGGGCGGGACGTAGCCCAGGTGGTAAAACGTTCACTTGATGCGCGGTCGGTCTGGGATCGATCCACGCCGGTGGACCCATTGGGCTATTTCTTGTTCCAGCCAGTTGCATACGACTGGGTTTATCTCTCAAAGAAATTTGTTCAAAATTACCAATGTTTGACA